>NW_021634463.1:0-67769 GCF_004799145.2 Neltuma alba | reverse complement strand
TATCGTAAGATACATATCATCTGAGTCTTTATTGTATGAGTGTATCCGTCTACACTGCTTCACTCATGCACTGACTGTTTGAGTGTTTGAATTAGCTAGGGTTTTGGGAAGTGATTAAGATACCAGTTGGGAAATGAGTTTTATTGAATCTATTTTTGTTGAGGATAACATTCTTGAACCTGGAATTGTTCTTGCGTTAGTTGTTGCACTGGAAATGTGGGAAGGATAAAAGTTGGAAGCTTCAGTCCTTTTTTTTTTTTTTTTTTGGCGTGGGTATATATTTTTTTTGTGGGCTGGGAGGTTCTTACATTTTGTCTTGCTATACAATATCACTAGGATCATCAGTGTTCTGATTTACAGACTGAAGTCGGAACTATGATATATTTGATGATTGAATGGTGATTAAAAAAATCACATAGCACTCATGGAGGCGGCAATAGGAAAAGCTTTAGAACTGTCACTTAAAGATTTTAAACAGAATGCATATAAAAATTCGAACTAATAATGTGGATATATTGATTTGAAAGTCAATTGGGATGTTTTAAGATTCAGAAATGCTCCTTTACATGACATCTATGCTCTGGGAATTTTAGTTCAGACTAAATCAATCATAAGTGACCATAAGTCTTGTTAGATATATGTTATACGTTAAGTCTGAACAAGATTGGCAATAATCCTAATGCAATTGTGTCAAGCATATGTTTCCTTGTTCACCCTACATCACTGCCTAATGGCATAGAATGCTGTGCATTGTTCATTTATTTGGGACAAAATTATGCAGTGTTTTGTTATGATTATTTGGTTGGTTTCGCTTAGGCATTTAGCCTCTGCATAAGGTTGTTTGAACAAGAGACTGTTATGTAATTCTGACTATTTTGCTCTTCAGGAAAATGACGGGCATAGAGTATATGCTTAGTGAAGTCATGGAACCGCACCTTTTTTGTTATTCGCAAGCAAAGAGAGATGGCCCTGAGAAAGTTACGCCGATGCTAGCTTATTACATCTTGGATGGTTCAATATACCAAGCACCACAGCTATGCAATGTTTTTGCTGCTCGAATTGTAAATTCATATTTTATATTATTGTTTGATTTGATTATTAGAATTAGAAATGACCTTGTCATTTGATTACTTATTTGCAACAAAATGGATTTCGGTGATTGTGAAAATAGCAAATTTCCTTTGTTAGTCCTGAAACTGTTTGACTTCTGTTCCTTCATATAAAAGCAGTAGCAGCCTATTAGGTTATCAATCTGAATGTCTAACCACTGGAAATTGTTCATGAGATGACAGCAACAATATTTCAATTATGCTTTGTCCAATGAATTCAGTGCTGTGTGCTATCCTTTTCTCTTTTTTGTTAAAACAAATTCTGAGAGACAAGGTTCTGTTCATTCCTGGCTGTGATTGATCTTGCAGGGAAGGGCACTATATCATATACAGAAGGCTTTTAGTACAGCTGCATCGAAATTGGAGAAGATAGGATATGGTAAGCAGGGTTTTGTGGGCCTTTTTAAAGGGGGGTGGGGTTTAACATAGGACTGTTACTCGCTATGATGTGCTCCATTCAACTGTCTTAATTTGTTCTGACAATGAGTATCGCAGTGCCATTTTACCCTCTCACTCTCTAGCTTCTGTCTTTCTAAAGAGAATAAGCTTTCAACGAGTTTGAGCTGTTGAGATATTTGTCTATAAATTACTAGGTTTAGCATTGTTAGATTCTGAATGTAACGTTTAAGCCATCTGCAACTATGTTATTGCAAGTACACAAGGAAATGCAGCTAGTGTTACTTTGCCATCTAGTTATCTATGCCTTTCTTATTACCCCAACACTAGTGTTCTGCTTTCCCATGTCTAACCATTTACTTAATAGGAATGTTAATTGAACTCTGTTTCGTTTTTCTGCTTCAGTTGATTCTGAAAATGAGCCTGCAGTGCCAGAAGCGAAGGCTGATAAAGAGACAATTAACATAAAGGAAGTTATGCGGGTGGATCACATTCTTGCATCCCTACAGCGTAAGGTATGTTGAAACGATGCAGGTTTTCCATGCTTCCCTCCCTATCAAACACTTGTTTAGCGATTGGAATTATCTGCTTTTAAAGGGAAAATACAGAAAACAAAAGGAAAAGGTTTAAGGGGAAAAAAATCATGTTCTTAGTATCTATAAAATCAAGTCGTGAAATAATTTGAAATGAACGTGCTGGTCATCTTCTGTTAGCCTTTGTCCTGTTGGCAATATCGCTATTGAACTGTTGTGAATATGTCAAAGATGGTTTTCGTTTAAATTTCCATTGAGTACAAGTTTCATTGTTCTGAATTGGTCCATAAATGTTATATCTCACTTTTAATCTGAAACACAAAATTTTGGTTTGTATTCACTTTTTATTGCTATGACTTGAGTATTATTAATTGTCCATTCCAGCTGCCTCCAGCTCCACCTCCGCCACCATTTCCTGAAGGCTACACTCCGCCTCCAACTGGGGAAACTGAGAAAGCACCGGAAGGTCAAGAAGCAGGAGAGTCTCAAGCTCCTCTTATTGATCCTATAATTGATCAAGGACCTGCAAAGAGGATCAAAGTTTGATATAAAAGAGAGAAACTGCAATTACTATGGAGATTTTCCCGCTAAGAAAAGGCCGTTGTTATTAACCGGTGGCCTGTGGTCTCCCTTGCTAGAACACGATGAGCTTCATGCAGCCCTCTCTTTTTTTTTTTTTTTGGGGGGGGGGGTTGTTGTAACTCATGTTAGATAACAGATGATGTTCTGGTCCGGTGTGGATATTATCAGCTAGGCTCACTGTAATTTGATAATATACTTCGGCATCTGAAAGTGCATAATTGATAGTATAACCAGAATCAATCTTGAGTTCTGGATAAAGTGTCAAACCAATCATGAAAGACCAAGTTTGTAAAAATTATATCATTTTCATGGAAAAATGGTCGCCTTAGCATTTTGACATTTGGAACTATGGTTGATCTCGATTGACTGATAAAGTTGCAGGGTCGTTTCAAGGTTATTTAGGCATTGGGTGCCAAATGGAATGTGGAAATTGGAAGATTAAACCAGGGAAAAAGTTATGAGTAAGCTACTGCGGCTAAAAGGTATCCTATGTGATGCAAATTTGCAGAGATTTTTTTTTTGGGGATCAAATGGACTTTTTTGTTTTTGGTTTACCGTATGAAATCACGTTGTCCAAGATTATTCACATGAAGAGTCAAAAAGTGGCATTACATTGAAGTGCTGAGTGAGAGATAGAGAGGGGATGATAATTGATAAGCTGTGAGCCAGAAGGCAGCATGAAAAATCAGAGATCTCAAAGCAAAGACTGGTGAATAAAGATCGGTGGAGGCAGCTGGATTTTGATTTTTATTGTACCTTTTGAAGCTGCAAAGCAAAGGCTGCTTTTCAATATAATATTCAAATATGATTTGTCTTTTCCTTCTGGCTGGGTGAAGGCAATCAGTAGGTTTGGTATGTGAAACAATTTTGTCCCCATGATTCAGATTCCCTCACCCTCACACAAATAAAATACTTATATAGATTCAAAGATATTTTTTTTATTTCTGTTCTCCTCACGACGCAGCTAACATTTAATAATGAAGGGTCGAAATTGAAAAACACAAACTGATCCAAAGTTTGTGTGAATTTTAAAAGGCCAAACATGCCAGTGGTTGTCATTATCTATTAAAAGCAGAGGCACTCTGTATATTTATATGTTATCTTTGGCTCTTGAGGCTGCCTTTTGGTCACTAGTCGTTGCCCCTAATCACTCCCTATTCCCAGGATTTATCTCTCACACAATCTTACGCCCATTTTGTGAAAATGTGAGCCAATCAAGTAGGTGCATCTTCATTGGCCATTAAAAAAAAAAAAAAAAAACTGAACAACAAGTAGTCATTTTACCTAACACAGTTAATTTCAAACAAGGGTTTTTCTAACAAACGTGTTATTTTGAAAATAAAGGTTTAAAAGTATTTAGTCAACATCTAAAATGTTAATTTCCGCATTTTATACCGTTAATAGCATGAAAATCAAAAGACTAAAAAACACTTTATAATTAAAAAATAAAAACAGGCAATCATATTGGAGGTAATGTTGAACACTAAATATGAACACCTCTTCTAAAAAGAATTTAAATTTTGGTTCATCACATTGTAAAAAAACCAGCTCATTCTGCTAGATCTAAACTTGTTGGCTTCTGTGAAGTTAAACCACTAGATGCCCAATTTTGCCTAACGGAAACAGTGTGATGGTACATAGTTTGGCGGTGCAGGCGTGGGGGAAGGGAAGGGGACAAAGATATAATGCATCCAATTTGCCGAGGCATCCAGCTTGCTGAAAGAGACTCAACATCTGCAAACTGCTCTCCCTTTCTCTATCAAATCCCTAATCCACTTGTTTTCTTTCATTTCACTTTCCTCCTATTTTCTCATGTCAACTTGTTTCTACGCCAAGCATTATTAGCCACTTCTTTCTCAACTTTTATCTTCCATTTTTAAATATATTTATAATTTATGAACCATATAATCACAACGCAATCACTCATTAATTAACGTCTTATATATATATTTATAAAGTACGCGTTTGATTCATGTCTGTTTGGACTATATATGCTCCGAAAGAATTAATTAATTTGTGTTCCTAGCGTATAAATACGGAGGAGCATCACAGTCTCAGTTCTTACTCTAATATTCTTCACATACTATAAATTTATAAATTTAAACTTATAAAAGTATCTCTAAATGAAAATTTAAGTCAATATAAAATATAGTACTACAATTTGGCAAGACATATTATTACAATTTTTTTAAAGAACTAATTTCTTCGTTGATTGGTGTGTTATGAAAACGTTTTTCTTTTTTTTTTTCTGAAGAATTATCTCGTTTAAGATCCGACAATGGTCGTACCTAACAAGTGATCCCAGATACTTAAATTGTGTAAAAAAACCGACTCCATTTTTTTTTTATATAACCAACTCCATTTCTTATCAATAAATAAATCCTCTTACTTTTTTTTCCCCTAGATATAAGTATCCTTTTATTGAAAATAATCTCGAACATTAAATGTGGGTACTCCTTCCCAAAATTTTTTTTATTTGAAGCATAACAAATTTTATCGCATTACATTATATTAACTACGTGGATCTACGATATTATTTGTTTGAAGCAATATCATGTTTGAAGCATTAATATTAATAAATATTTTGATTCTTAACATATGAATTAGGAGTGTTTGGTAACTTTTAAAAGTACTTCTAAAAAGTACTTTTTCAAAAAAGAAAATAAATTTTTTTACATATTTACTTTGTAAACCGTAAAAACACTTTTAAAATTAATTTGATTTCTATCCAAATACTTTTTAATTTAAAATTAAGCTTAATATTAAATTAAATATTAACAATATTTTTTATCCTTAAAAGAAAACTATGGTGTATGGGTATCCTCTTTTGTCAGGAAACCAAAAAGCATGGTATCTGCGTCCGAATAATATAAGCCTCTAAATTTTAGGAGATCAAAGTCAAAAGTCGTACAAATAGAAACCTGTTACGCTTATCCATCGTACGTGTAAAGATCTGGCGCATGAGATCACACGCGCTGATTAGGGATCGCGACACGTGTCCGACGGCAATGGCTGGGTCGATTTACCACCTTCATGGTTCTGGCAAAAATATCAAGGGCCTTGTAATAACAACACGTGTGGGAACCAGCTTTGACTCGATGCCACGTCACTGGGCCCCACAAATCCGGGATATTATGACGATCCAACGCAATGCTGACTCAGACATGATAAAGAATGAGTTCCCCCCGGCCCCACGGCCCCACATATCAGCCTGAATTTCAGCTTAAATATTGCAAATCATATTACCCAATAAATTCTCACATGTTTTTTCTATTTTTATTCCTGATGATTTATAATTATATTCCCTCTAAGTTATAACATTAGATAAAATTACTTTACTTTCACTGATGGATATTTAATATTTTTCTTTTTTATATACATTTACTTGATATTTACTATTTTTAAGTTCTGGAGTAGAATCTAGCCCAGTCTAAAGAAATTTTTAATATGATTTTTGTCCATAAAATTCGAATCATTATTACTATTGTTTAAGTCAGGGGATGACATGTCTGTCTTTTGCATCTACAATAGAAAATGAATATGATATAGGTATAGTGCGTTAGGTATATACATTTTTTTGCCCAAACATAGAAAAAGATAAGAGAAAACTTTTTTTCAAGTTAGAATTTTATGATTGTGCCTTTTTTTCTCAATTCTAAAGGGTTAGGATAAATATGCAAATTTACCTTTTAATATTATTTTTCAGGTACTTCCAACATATAATATCTCTTTAGTGGTATGATTTTACTTATTATTTTTTTGGTGTGACTGAAGATCATGAGTACAAATACAATGCACTAAAAGATCATTAGTGAAATTACAACAAAAAAACTGATTATAGCTAAAATTGCATAGTTAGAAAAGATCAGGATATTAGATGTACTTGATAAATAAAATCATGATTAAATTGGCATATTTATTCAATGAATAGATTGCTAATAAGGAGAAGAATCAAAGTTACAATCTTCACAAAAAGCGTCGATATTTAGTACCTTGAACAAACTTTCATGTGAAAGACACCTATACTTGACATGTTGAAATATTAAGCTTTATGTATAATCACACTCAACTTTATTTTTAAGAATTTGCATGATATTTATGAGAATAGTCTACTTAATTTTTATTTTATTGAAAAAAATAAAATTTACAGATTGCCTTGTGTCCCACAAATTTAAGAATTTTTAAATAAATTTATACCCGTTTAGCTCTCATATATAAAATGAGAAGAGAGAGAGAGAGAGAGAGAGAGAGAGAGATTTTTTTTAAAAAAGAAAAAACGAAAACGGAAGAGATGCCAAACTCTGAATCCGTAGTTCCTTTGGACTTGTCGTGAGATCCAAAATATTGCGGGGAGCAAAACGGTAATAAAACATAATTTAGATACGGAGCTTCGTGTTGTGATTTTTTTTAAAGGAGGAAAGTTTGTGAGATTTTCAGGTAAGGACTCGGGAACTTCCAAATCTCAGGGAAGGACTTCCGGCCGATTATAAATAGCGACGATCTTTCTCATCCATATCCAACCAAAGCATTTACTTCATCGTCTTTTTTCTCTCTTCTTCTTCTTCCTGCTTCGCTTTTATCGCCGTTTTCTCTCTCTCTCTCTCTCAAGATGACTATTCTCATTGATCATGCCGATCTGCTTGGTAATTTTTTTCATCGAATCTTCTCTTTTTATTTCTTCGTTTCATCTTCTGAATCGTTTTCCTTGCGTTTCGAAAATTTATGTTCTGTATAATTGCAGATCGTTCTGTTTCTGGATTTTTCCCCCCTTGATTGCGATCGACTGGATATTCGTTTTAAGAATTTCCGGTTTAACGCATCGATTTACTGCGTAAAATGTCTATTTTCGTGTTCTTTGAAAAAAAAAGTAGCCGATCAGGCGGCGATGATTTTGAAATGTGAAATTTTCCCGGAAAATGGCAGGAATCGAAGCAGAGCAAAAGAAGGCATCCATAAATGAGAAAGAAGTGGGATTTGTGGTTCCACAGAGAAACTCATTTGGCCATACATTTAGGTTCCTTTCTCATTTGCACACTTCATTATTTTCAACTCTCTTTAGTTGAATCCTTTCCATTTAACTTGACATTTTCCCCTTCTTCTGGCCACTCATACAGTTTTGATTAAATAATTCTACCTTCTTGATTTAATATAAAAACTAATGGACTAATTTAAATAAAATTAAAAAAAATTAATTTAGTTATTTATAATAAATATGTGTTGTTTTTTTTAAATATCTTTATTATATTTTTGATAATAGATTAATACGAGAGACAAAATGTATTAGAATCTTATAATTATAACTAAAATAAAAGTCACATGTGCCGGGTGGTAATAAAACATAAGTAACTTTTAATTATCAATTTTAAAAAATAATTAATAATTAATAGTTTAAACCCTTAAAATATGTTCAACAGCTGAGACTGCTCTTATTTCTCATCTTGACTTAATTTGTGCCCCTGTTAATTGAACACCCCAACAAAAACGATCTAAATCCTGAATTTTTATTTTAATTAATATTTTGTTTCTAATAATATCTCTCTTTAAATATAGCTTATAATATTATGACATTAAAAGGAAGATAAAAATTTTAAAAAAACTCTATGAGTATATATAAATTAAAAAAAATTAGACAAGCACGATCCGTTTCATAATCAGCTTTAATTATAACATATTTTTCCATTTTCCAAGAACAGGTATATTTAAATTTGACCGAGATAAGTTGAGCCAGTAAGAAGCTAAACAGAGAAATCCAAATCGCCTCAAAAATCTAAAACCCTCGTTTTAAAAATATTGTTGTTTTTGAAATTTTATTAAAGTATTATTAATTTTTCTATTATTTTACTATAGGTGGAAATCGTATATTTTAGTTAAATATTATTAATTTTACTGTAGCTTACATTTGGATTATTTGATCAACTTTCATAGTCTATATAATTATTTCGAAATTGATGAAATTTAAACATTAGATTTTGATTGCTCAGACCAAAAAAAAAAAAAACTGATGATGATACAAGTCAAGATGATATAAGGCAAGATAAAGCAATTAGGAATTTGGCTTCAAAAGAGATAAGAACACAGTTAGAATAATCTGACCAAAGCCATGGTTGATCGATCTAGGGACTATGATGCTGAGAGTGAGAGACAAGAAGGAGTTCAGAACTTCTACAGGAAAAACCACACTTACCAGACCTATAATTTTGTAAGACTCGTATTTTCTATTATTTATTTTGTTGGAGAGAGAGTATGAGACCAGCATATTATGTTACATTTCTGAGAAAATAATCAAAGTGGAAAAATGGGAACAGGTGAAGAGGATGAGGGAGGAGTATGGGAAACTGAACAGAGTAGAGATGAGCATATGGGAATGCTGTGAACTGCTGAATGATGTGGTTGATGAGAGTGATCCTGACTTGGATGAGCCTCAGATTGAACACTTGCTTCAAACTGCTGAAGCCATTAGAAGGGACTATCCCAATGAAGATTGGCTTCACTTAACTGGCCTTATTCATGGTAACACATAGTTTAAAGTTTTTAGTTAAGATTTCTTTTCAAAAACTAAAGCTTCTTAAGCCATTATTAGCAATATGATTTACTGTTGATTGGTTGCAGATCTTGGGAAAGTGCTTTTACTTCCTAGCTTTGGGGGGCTTCCTCAGTGGGCTGTTGTAGGTATGGTATTCAAACTTCTAGTTTTTGAGGGTTACTTCTTCTTCTTCTTCTTCTTCTTACTTTTCTCAAACTTATAATATGAGCTTTCTCTTTAATCCTCCTCCAGGTGATACATTCCCAGTTGGATGCAGATTTGACAGTTCCATTGTCCATCATCAGGTAATTACTCAGTTCAGAGCTCTCTAATTATTTAAAAAACAGAGTCTTTTGAGAATCTAACCCATCTTGCTTACCCATTATTCCAGTACTTCAGGGAAAATCCAGACTATGACAATTATGCTTACAACACTAAATATGGAATCTACTCAGAGAAATGTGGACTCAACAATGTGATGATGTCTTGGGGACATGATGATTATATGTATCTGGTAATTTTTTTCCTCAAATGAATAGAATCATAGGTCTTATTCATAAATTATGAAGTAATTACAAACTTTTGGGCATTTTTCTTCCCCAGGTGGCAAAGGAGAACAAAACTACTCTGCCTTCAGCTGCTCTGTTTATCATAAGATACCATTCATTCTATGGTAAGTCCAACTCAGAAAAAATAAGATCATTTTAACCCTAATAAACCACATGCGATCCAAATCCAACTTTAATTTTTTCTCACTTACAAAGTTCTTTTCCTTCTCTTTTTACAGCATTACACAGAGCAGGAGCATATAAGCACTTAATGAACGATGAAGATGTTGAGAATCTGAAATGGCTCCATATTTTCAAGTAAGAACTAACAAAAATGATTTATCAGTTAAACTCT
This sequence comes from Neltuma alba, assembly GCF_004799145.2. Classification (NCBI taxonomy): domain Eukaryota; kingdom Viridiplantae; phylum Streptophyta; class Magnoliopsida; order Fabales; family Fabaceae; genus Neltuma; species Neltuma alba. The sequence goes on along the minus strand of NW_021634463.1, from coordinate 57,723 downwards.
ATAATGATTGGTTTTTACATGTGTTTCTAACTCTTCTACTTTCTTTTGCAGTAAATATGATCTGTACAGTAAGAGCAAAGTCAGAATAGACGTTGAGAAGGTTAAACCATACTATCTCTCTCTTATTGAGAAGGTAATTAATTAATATCCCAATTTTAATACTTATTATATGTATTCCTTTTCCTTCTAAAATCCTTTTTTTTTTTTAAATTACTAATGCATCATTTTTTTTCCGGTACAGTACTTCCCTGCAAAACTCAAGTGGTGAAACAATGGAGATCTGAGGAAGAAGAGACAAACTAGTTAAGAGTATCCATGGAGTAGATCATGGAATAATCTATTTTAAGTAGCAGCAGCATTAACTTGTGTTTTAGCCGTAGAGCCTAGAAGTAGAATATTTTGTGCCGCTAATTTGTTGTAAACATCCTCTGTGAAATCTGCTATCTGTATGTGATGTATTAATAAAATGTATCCTTAAGTTTTTAATTAGATATAAGCAGGAGTTCCATTCCTGTTCATTTTTTTTTAAATATTAATTTTCATGTTAAATTTGGCTATTATTAGTAGGTAGCGTTTGGATGGAAATCAAATTACGATTTTAAAGGTGACTTACGATATAAGAAATAAATATGTGAAGGAATTTATAGCGTTTGGATGGAAACCAAATTACGATTTTAAAGGTGACTTACGATATAAGAAATAAATATGTGAAGGAATTTATCTCAATTTGTTAGAAAAATATTTTTAAAAGTACTTTTGGTAATAGCTAAATACTTCCTTAGTACCAGATGAAATAATTTGTTAATGTAATTTTTTTTAAAGATTTAAACTTGTGCCTTAGTTAAAGGATGATAAATCCCCTGTCCCTATCACCAGGCTCAGTTATTTGATAAATACAAAGATAATTTATCTATAAAATAAAATGTAAAAGTAAACTTTATAAATATAAAAAAGATGTTTCCCATGTGAAGCAAGGTAAAATAAGGATAAAAATTCTCTTACACATGAGAATACCTTTCTGTTCATGAAAAAATTGGGTTAAGGTTAAAAATTTGAGCAATGCTTCACAGCCTGCAGACTGATCAAACTAATGTACTTTCAAATGGTAACTATAATTAAGAAATAAGTAATCAAGTTGGTTTTACTTCATTCTCTGATGATATAGTTATACATTCCTCAAGAAGACAAGTTCAATTTGGGTTGCCATCCAAACACGGCGGGCGGTGCTATCATTGAAACAATTTGGCAATTTGCTAACAAGGATGAAAAAATACATACACATTTATGTGAATATTCAGCGTTAAAGTTCAACGAACCCTGAACAATGGAAATCTAATTTCTTTCTTGGGAAAATTAGGGAGAAGGAACTACAGAAGCCATATTTATTGGGGAGGATCTTAAAATTGTATTTTAGTATTTGGTCCTCCTAAATAATTACACTTTTTAAGATCCTCCCCAATAAATATCTTTTTTTTTGTCCTTTTCTCTAATTTTCCCTTCTTTCTTCCTTCCCTTTTTTAATACAATATTCGATGTTATTAGACCACGCGTCATCGGCCCTAAATAAGATTAGTCCGCCTAAATGTGTGTTTGCGTTCACAAGGACTAAAATTTGAGACCCCGTAATGCTAAGTTTTGCCGTGTTGCTGCTTTTTTTTTTTTTTTGGAAATTTTTAACTTTAAGTCCTATTTGGTATGAAACATTGAGAATAAACAGAAAGAATTAGATTGAATTAAAAAATCTATTAAAAGAGTATTTAATATGAGAGATTGCTTGTTACTTAGAACTGGATAAACCCATGCTGCTGGGATTAGAAAATACCACTTTGTATACCTCAATCCTATTTACATGAATTTGCCAAATTCTAAATAACAAATAATTCTTCATATTAAATATTTTTTAATGTATTTTTTTAATCTCAATTCTTATCCTTATTTCTCATTCTCAATGTTTAATGACAGCTAAAAGTTTTCATATTCCGTGTCAAAATAGCATATTTTGACACTAGAGTTTGGTTGCTGTGTGGTGGGGCCCCATTCTTGAGCAGAACGCTTCAACAAACAAATATCACTTGTGTCAGGTAGTTTTCTAATTTGACATTCGTTTTAAAATAAAAATTGAAGCAGTCCCAAGTTTTGGCTTATTTTGATGTGTTTTTTTTTTTTTGCAGGTATATCAATAATTTTTAGTTTTTTTTTAATCCTATTGAGCATGATAAGATTTTTCAAGAAACATTCTTTGCCAATGAGTAGAGAGCTCAACTAACTCACTGATGTTGGTTTTAATGAAAACGGTTTTGCCCACTTAAACATGAAGTTTTAGAGTCCGTTTGGAATAGCAATTGGAAAAGTAGCTTATTGTGAGTTTGGCTTATAGAAAAGTGAAGTTGGGTAAAAGCTGAATTGGATAAGCTGAATTGTGTTTGGATTAGAATTTAGAAAAGTTAGTTTGCAAAAGTGAGATTGATAAAAGGTTGTTTGGACTATGGTTAAGTAAAAGTAAGTTTAGTTGTAAGATGATCAAAATGGGTATGAATTTTAATAAATAATAAAACATTATTAAAAATAATTTTACATAATACAATAAATTTAAATTAATTTATAATATGAATAGGAGGGAGTAATACATATGTTCACATATGTGTGTGTATATTACATTTACATATGGTAAAATATTAAAAAAACCATTACTAAAAAAAGTTATTTATCATATGATAACTTTGTAGAAAATTGTGTTATATTAAAAAATTTGAAAATGCACAAAATCAACGTATGAGGGAGAAGAGCCAGAAGGCAAATTTGGTACTAAATTCGCAATAAATGTTTCCAGGACCTTTTACTAAAGCAAACGCACGATTCCATAAGTTATAAGCTTTTCTTCCCAGCTTATGCTTTTCACTGGCTTTTGACTTATAAGTTAAATAAACTAAAAGGTTATCCAAACAAGGACAAATTACAGATCGAGCTTATGACACCAATAAGCTCCTTTTAAGCTCCACAAATACCCTGCCAAACAGGCACTTAATTCTTACGTTTGAGCCCATGCATTTAGGAGAGTTATTCCCAATTAGACCAGACAATGCCTAAATTTAACTGAGTCAAATAGTCACGCACACGCATACATATATAGAAGTGACTGTGAGGTACAAGGATGGAAGAGGCAGACAAGTGAGTGAGTTGGCTCACTTGATTTTGAATTCATTGGACTTGAAAGTAAACGTGGCAACTAAAATTTACTAAACAAGATCTGTAACAAAAGTTAATAAATCTTTCTTCAACGTAGCGTGATAAGCATTAATAAATTAGTACACTCCGAAGGCCCAAATGAAATGTGAATCTGACGCAATACCATCTTCTCTTTTTTGGGCCTAAAAAATGCAATACTCGTACCACCTTCTGACCCACACGCTTCTTCCAGCTATAGGTAAATTAGGCTTCACTCTCCCCCTCCAAATATTCCTGATGAACAGTACATTGACTAGCAAATTTCAACGATCAAACACAATGAGAAACAAAAATCAATTAAAAATCCCAACTTGAAGTAAACTCGACATCTAATTGGCTTGATTTATTTATTTTTGGCAGAAAATTCCCGCATACATGCAATATAAGAACACAAACTGTATAAATAATCAATTAAACTTGCTAAAATCAACGTTGTTTATGATAAGGTCCATTAACAGTTGTACACAACCAATAGAAGAAATGCCCAAAGAATTTCTCAGCTCACCAATCTTTCAAAGAAATTTTAAATTTTTCATTTGATTGAGTCAACAGGGAGGTAATCTTAGCTATCTTTTGACTAGGTTTACTTCTATGTCAATAAGCCAGTGGCCAAAAATAACCTTTCACTATTGACCACTCACATCGAGTCTAGTGCCAATGTCATGAATATGATAGGCCGAAGACAAAGCTGCATTTACTATAATTGACGTAAACACCACAGCATTAACTAAAATGAAGACTGAAAATTCCCACAATGACTTAAATACATTCTTAACCAACCAAAAATAAGTTGATCATTCAAGAGTTCTTTTTCTTTCAATCTCCCAGGAGTGTAATGGGGTCCTCAGCTGTGACAGCTATTTATTTAAGTTGGAAAACCATTAGTACTTGCAGTTTTCATGTATAATTCAAAAATTAATGCTGAAACTATGTTTAACTAACTTTCTTTAATTGTTTTAGTTTGCATTTTCCACACTTCAGGCCTAAACAGCTGTCCTGTGAATTAAGTATTTGAGATTATCACAGAAGTATAACTTTTCATATGACAGTTTGAATAACTGCATTGAAGTTATGTTTCTTGAAGTAAACTATAAATGGTCAGAAGATAAATTATTTTGACTTATCTACTAACAAGACATTTGGGACTAAAGTTTCTGCCCTCCACCCAAAAAAAACACAGAGAGGGGGGGAGAAAACTTTACCATTAACATGGTCCAAGAGGAGCTAATTAAAGGCTTCAGAGGGGGGGGGGGGAAGAGGTACTAATTGAAGTGTATATATGTGGAAAAGTAAACGAGGTACCCAGGGACTATCAGATATTTTGTTGAAAAGTAATTTTTTTTTTTACCAGTTAGCTAGAATAACTCGTACAAATTGCTTCATATATATGTTGCCTTTTTAAAATTTAATATTCATGATTCTTCTTCTTATCACAAAGCATAGGCAAGTTCAATAGTATCTTATTATACCAAGTAGTGCATTCTAACTGAGACTATATGGCTGGGGAATTCAGATGGACCGGCGCTTGGCTCTTCTTTTTATGGTTTGTCTCTGTATCAGTATTTGCAATTCAGGAAGTTGATGGGAAATCCATAGTTCTGGCTACAGAGAAGAACTCTGCACATCACCAACAGGCCAGAAGGAAATTAGATGATGTGGGTGGTGAGTAGTTTCTTTTACCTACTGCTCTGAACTTGCGTGAAAGTCCACACACAAAAATTGTGGACTTTCTTTCAGTGTAAACAAATTGTTCTGATGCTAACTTGTGTGGATGATTTCAGGTTCTATTGACATTGACTGTGGCCTAATTGATGAGATTGGCTATACCGATGGAAAAACTCAGATACCCTACTTTACAGATTCAACGTTCATAGACACTGGAGAAAACCGGGAGATATCAATTGAGTTCATTTCTGAAAATCTTGAAAGAATACTTAGAAATGTAAGAAGCTTTCCTGAGGGTAAGAGGAATTGTTACACTCTAAGACATCCAGAAGGTAGAAATACTGTTTACTTGTTGAGAGCTTCTTTCATGTATGGCAACTATGATGCTCTGAATCAGCCGCCCAAGTTTGACCTTTATATTGGAGTTAATTTGTGGGACACTGTGAGATTCGAGAATGCCTCCCATATTGTAATAAAGGAGATTTTACATGTGCCACCTATGGATGTTGTACATGTTTGCTTACTGAACACTGATGAAGGAACTCCTTTTATATCAGCATTGCAGATGAGGCATCTTCACAATTCCATTTATACTAACAAATCTCGAACCTTAGCTCTATATAAACGTCTTGACTTTGGCTCAACAACCAATGAAATAGTGAGGTAAGTTTCCCATCAGACAAGTCTATGAGAACTATATGATCAGTATGTTGCTCACAAAGCACCTGCATAGATGTTTAGTTTTGGAAACATTATGATAATATAGTCCTTGACATAATATAAATGCATCTTTGTTGCCTCTGATCTCTATCATACAATTAAAATTTCAGCACAAGATAGGTGAGGATGTGCTTTGTCCATGTTTCAGCTTAAGATCAAAGTTTTCGCCAATCATGGAGGCTTTCTTGCCTTATTTAGTAAAATCTTAAAATAATTTTTATTATGATAATATAACAAAAGTTTTACTTGAAATGAAGTTACGCTTCTGTCAAACTTCTATTACTTTGTATGTGGCTTGGTAAAACTGGCATTTAACATGCTTCTTGTTTGACCTCATCTAGGTTTGAAGAAGATGCCTATGATAGAATTTGGTATCCTTACAATTTACCTCATTGTGAGTCATTGAGTACCAACTTGACCATTGATTCCCTGAAAAATACATACCGGCTACCGTCAACAGTAATGAGAACTGCTGTAACACCAACTAATGATGGCGACCCCGTGGAAGTTCAGTTTGAAACTGGTGATTCTATTTCAAAGTTCTATGTTTATGTGCACTTTGCTGAGATTAAGGAGCTCCGCAAAAATGAACACAGAGAATTCAGCATTATATTGAATGGAAAATTGTTGGATGAGTCTGAAGATCTTGTAGTCCTCAATTACTTAGACCCGACCACAATTCATAATCCACAGCCCATCACAGGACCCAAGCTTTGGCTCTCTTTGAACAAGAAAGAAAATTCCACCCTTCCTCCCATTCTCAATGCAATGGAGATTTACTTTGAGAAAGATTCATATCAGGAACCTACAGACCAAGAAGATGGTTAGTTGTTTCTCACTTTCTTGACAAATCCTTGCTCTTTCGTTTCTAGGTTCAAACCTCAATTTGGTCTTATAAACATGATTCTATTATCAATTGGCTCCAGTTCACCCTTGCAGGTACTGAAACTGATACCTATAGTCAGAACATTATTTATTTTTAGTACTAACTGCACCATTTACGAGGCCATCTTGGAGGGATCAAAATGGGATCTTGGTCTTTTAATAAGTATTCTTCGAAAAGTTAGAGAATTTCTTATTTTGGCATCAAATGCTTGTGAAAATTTCAGTTAATGCTATCATGGACATCAAACAAGCCTACACTATTAAGTCGTGGCAAGGAGATCCTTGTGCACCCATGGACTATTCCTGGGATGGACTTAACTGCAGTTACAATGGATATGATGCACCAAGAATAATTGAATTGTAAGCCTTGTTATATTTATATTGAAACTAAAGTTTACCAGGTGTATTCATTATGTTGACAAAATTATGTGAACTGCACGCAGAAATCTATCCTCCAGCAACTTGTCAGGAGCAATAAGTCAATCATTTTTCATGCTGAAATCTTTAGAATATTTGTGAGTTTGAATTTAACAGCACCATGAATTCAATCAAATATTTAATACAAGCACTATTTCTGCACCTTCCATTATGAATACCACAGATTCCTCAAGCAACCGTTGCCTGTTATATACTATAATGTTAACTCCAACTAAAAGGTGCATGTGTTTCAGGGATTTATCAAATAATAGTTTAACCGGGTCACTTCCTGATTTTTTCATCCATTTGCAACACTTGAAGACTCTGTAAGTTGTTGGAGATTCTAGTTGCCGCTATAACTCACTTGGAAGTCCCAAGGACCGTCTGACATATATCTTTTTGCAGAAATTTATCAGGAAACAGGCTCTCTGGTGAAATTCCATCAGCTCTTAGGGAAAGAACAGAAAATGGGTCACTTCTGTTGAGGTTTGTTTTCATTTAGTATCACAAACTTGATAATAAAGGGAAAGGACAGCTGAGGACCTTGTTTTCTCATGCATCGTTAATTACTCAATCGATTTCCTTCTTCAATAACCTGAGAAAATGCGATATAATCACAGTGTGGATGGGAATCCTGACCTTTGTCTGAAAGCTCCGTGCAAAGAGGATAAGAGTTCTTTTCCACTGCATGCAGTCATAGCCATTCTTTCATCAGTAGTCTTTTTAATTGCACTGGCTATTGTAGTCAGCATTATTTGGAGAAGGACATCCAGCAAAAAACCAGGTCTGCAAATTGATCTCTTTTTACCTCCCCAGATAGATTGGGAGTATTATGAACTTAAAGCTGCAATATTGTAAATAATAACTTGTGCATGAATCCAAATGATTTTGGAAAAAAATATAAACGTTTTCAATTATAATGCATGTCAAATTATGCTAATCATGAAAACTAATCAATTCGTTTAACAGCAAATCAGCTGGTGACATCGAATGAGGAAGTTGTGCTGAAGTCAAGCAATACACGATTCACATACTCCCACATAGTAGATATCACCAATAACTTCGAGAAAATGATTGGAAAAGGAGGATCTGGAGCTGTTTATCATGGCTCCTTATCTGATGACACACAAGTTGCTGTCAAACTGCTCTCATCACCAGAAAGCTGTAAGCAGTTTCAGACAGAGGCATGCTTTTCTCTCCCCAGCTAATTCAGTTCATTTTGTTTCTTAATTAACTTCTTAGAACCAAATCACTTACATGATATTTTGCGGTATTTGCAGGCAGAACTCTTAATGCGACTTCATCATAGAAACTTGGCTTCCTTTCTTGGATATTGTAATGAAGGCGGACACACTGCGATCATATACGAGTTCATGGCTCATGGGAACTTAGAGAAGTGTCTTTCAGGTACATCATATTAATTTATAGAGGGGATTCATAAGCATAATTACTTAATCTTGGACCAAATGAGAATTTCACCATACTTCTGTGACTATCTGATGAATATAGGTTCAATGAAAGAATTATCAAGTTGGAAAAACAGGATTCAGATAGCAGTCGAAGCCGCTCAAGGTAAGCCGTGAGACTGACTACATACTGTATTCTTCATTGTCATATGACTGGAAGGTAATTAACATTGGTAGCTATATGTTTAGGACTTGAGTATTTGCATCATGGCTGCAAGCCTCCTCTAGTTCACAGGGACATAAAGACATCAAACATTTTGCTGAATGAGAAAATGCAAGCAAAAGTTGCAGATTTTGGGTTCTCAAAGTCCTTTTCAACTGAAAGCCAAAGCCATATGTCGACAGAAGTCATTGGGACATTCGGATACCTGGACCCAGAGTAAGTTATTTGTAATACACAGATAACAGTGCTTTTTATTTAGCCGGACTCAAAAAATCAGAAATTTTTTAGCTGAACTTGCCTTGAACAGTTTCTGCATGTTACATGCATACAGACACCCCGCTTCCTTTGACAATACAAATAAATTGCTTCTATGAGAGAAAATTAATACATGGTATGTTGATGACATGTTTCTACTCAATGTATCCTCTCCCGTTTATGTTATTCACTTGGTTAATTGGTTTGGTACAGTATAGAACGTATTAGAACAAATACCTCAGAGTCGAGAAGTTAAAGCCTTTAGGAAACGATGAACATCACTTTCCCAAGAAAAGGAAATAGGCAGTGTTTTCTGTTAAGTTGGCTCACAGCCCAAGATGTATTGCATTACTTTGCACAGAGGAGAACAGAACCCTAGAATGTACAGGATCATTACACGTGTAAAATACATCAGATAAATGTACAGTGTAGATATGTGTGAGAGTAAACTTGATATCATCTTGGGCTGTCTTCTATTAATAATGGGCTTGTATTGGGCTTTTTCTGTTTTGCTTTAACATCCCATATCCCCACCTTTTGATGTTTTTAGACTACAATATGTAATTTCAAGATTACAGACATGACCCGAATGAGTTTTCTTATGCAGATACTACTCAGCCAACAGGCTTACTGAGAAAAGTGATGTTTATAGTTTTGGCATTGTGCTTCTAGAGCTTGTTACAGGGCAGCGAGCAATAATAAAAGGTCAAGAGAACACTCACATTGTGAATTGGGTTACCCCTTTTGTGAAAAGAGGAGATCTGCAACAAATTGTGGATTCAAGGTTGCAGGGAGATTTTGATTTTGGTTCTATGTGGAAGGCTGTGGAAGTAGCAATATCTTGTGTGTCTCCAACCGCTAGTGAAAGACCATCAATGAATTATGTTGTCCCAGAATTAAAAGAAAGCTTAGAAATGGAAGCAGCTCGTAAACAAAGGTGGGGTACAGATGGAAGAATTCTTAAATCAAACAGCTCATTCGACACCCATGTTGTTGATGTTGAAGCTGCCTCTGGTCCAGAGGCAAGATAGTAGGCAAGAATGTTCTTTGTGATGATGATAGCCTGCAGAGAACCTTTAAAAAAGTCTAGTCTGATTAACATCTTGATATTATTATGAACAGGGGAATCAATATGTATAAAGAAAAAGCACCAGAAAACAGAAATATATATATATATATATGCATGTATGCATCTATGTATGCATGCATGCATTATGCATATGTGCAATGTAAATGTTTGTGCAGTCAACACGGTGGATAATAGTATCACCGCAATGCCAAGTGTATCTCCCCTTCTTTCCTTCCCATACCATCTCTATTTTCTTTATTTTAAAATCTTCTCTCACCCTCGGTATCTTATAATCATGATCTTCATTGGCTTAAAAAGTACAATATTGCCTCACAACAATGAGTATTTTGGGCAAAAAATTTAGGAACTATTAAACACAAAGCAAGTGTTGCCCACTAGAAGGTAACTACATTGTGACACTCTTTACCAAATTTGCATCGATGAATGCTTGCTATACATCTGAAAGTGCATTATTTGTTCACAAAACAATTACTGTTGGAACAGATCCTAAATTCTAGAAGTAGCAAAGTACAGTGGCACTCACTTCGTCTACTAATTTAAAATACCTACAGCTGAAGGGAAAAAAAAAACTACTATAACTTACAAGTAGCTGCTAAGTCAAAATGAACTATATGATGCTGATCTTCTTCCAAAGCCACGTTTGGCATTGGAAGATGCCCCAGAGTCTTTTAAAGCTTCTGCATATTTCGTTAATGGAGTTTTCTCTATGTTTATTGTATCTGAATTTGTGCTGTCTTCTTCTTCCTTCAGAATCGTCAACCTGTGGAAATCAGAGGAACTTCTGTATATCCTACATGGAGTACTGTCAAGTTCATTCCTTCGGCACGTGTCATTCCCAGCGGATCCGCTTGAACAGAACTGTGGGGAATTGCTTTTTTGAGACCCACATTTTTCCCCAGGTGAAAGCTGAACACGATGGTGCTGGCTATCTTTGCCTTTGATCAGTCTTCTAAGTTTGTGAAAAAACTTGTTCTTGTTTGAAGTTTGGATTCTGGGAACAGATGATGATGAGTTTCCAAAAGGAGAGCAATCATCAGCGTCTGTAAGAAAAGAAGTCTGAGAAGATGACCATTGATCTGAAGGCGAATCAAAGTCCATTGTTCCTTCAGATTTTGCATATTCAAGTATGAGGTGTTTCGCTTTCTTCTCAGAGGTAGGGCTTAAACTTTTGCTTAGGTCCCTTGCAACAGTTTTACCAGGCGGCGGCTGATAATTTCTGAGCTCATATCGTAAACAAGCATTAACCCATCGAAGATAGACCAATTCTTCAACTTCTGAACATCGATCTGCTTGAAGTTGCTCAATCTCCTTCGTCAAGTTCTCGTTCTCTCGTTTCAGATGTTCGGTCTCTTCCTTGAGAGCATCTTTCTGCATCCAAGTCCACACGTACAACATAAATTTGTATGCATCAGAAGAAGCATGCATAGCAACCGATATAAATAATTTTTAAAATTTTCAAATAAAATAGAAAGCTGAGTAGAGTAAATATATATTATTTATATTAATTACCCAACAATATAACAACAATAATTATCCATCGATATCATTTTTGTTAAAATTTTAAATTTACAGTTAATTATGCTTCAGTACTTATATCTTTACATGCAGAAATTAAAACAATATATAATTACAATAATAAATTTATTAAAAATTTATACGATTATAACAAAATAAGGTTTCATCAATTATAAGAATTTAATTACAAATTTTTGATATATAAGAATTAAATCAAAATTTATAAGTATAATTCTTAATTTAAGTTTCATTTTTTTACAAAAACTTTTTATAAGATAATAATATTTTCAAAATAAAAATGTATGAAACCCAGATGTAAGCAAAGATGTTGAATTACCATACTCTATGGCATCAAACATTCACACACACACACACACATATATATATATGAAACTTTGGACAGTAAATAAATTTAAATTAATCAACAATATTAAATATTACCCTGATTCTAAATATAAAATTTAGCTTGTAATTTATAATATAATTTACATAACAAACCGACTCTTATATTTAAGTATTAATAATTTTGTTGGTAGACGTTTGTTGTACATATATAGACACAAAAGCAGGTAGAAACCATGTTTAGTTCGTTCGCTCCAAAGGAAAAAAAAACGCAGATTGAATTAAATGGCTGGCAATGGGTGTGTTTGGGTTGGTGTCTTGGTGATAAAGAATATTTATAAATATATTTTATATAAATTAAGATAAAACTTTTAATTTTATCACGTACTATATTTTGTAAATTTCAAAAGCTATTTACAAATTATTGAAACGCGCCCAACATTAGTTTACCTCTGGATCTTCAAGAAAAGCATTTGCAAGGATCTGAGTAGAATCCAATCTTTGAGCCAATTCTGAATTCTCTATCTCCAATCTAAAATTCGACTCCCTCAATTCCTCTGCTTCAGTCTCTAAATCCTTCAACTTCGACAGCTTCTTCTGTAAATCTTCATCACTACCAGCGTCTCTGTGATCTTCTTGCAATTTTATAATTTTTTGTTGAAGGTTCCGTATCAATTCCCTGTTCTCTTCAGCTTCATGCTTAATTCTTTTCTTCAGTAGCTTCGCTTTCGCTTTCGAACACTCAAGCTCTGTTATAAGTTTCGCATGATCCGCCATTTGTGCTTCTAGCCTTCGATTCTCGGACATTAGACTCTCTACCTTCAGATCCAACATTTTCGCCTCCATACTGCTAATGGCCAAACGGTTTTGAAGCTCCATTAATGCTGTTTCTTTCTCTCTAAGATCGTAGTAATCGAGCAATTGAACCTTGAGACTCGTTTCTCTCTCTTGAAGCATTCTGATAATGTTCTTGAGATTCCTCATCTCTTGATCGTAGTTATCCTTTTCTGGAGTTACATATGCTTTAGGAGGAGATCCTAATTTCGACCTAGGTGTCGTATTACTGATGATCACCTCCTTGATGAACGATTCTTCCTGAAATTAAGGTAATGTGATTCCCCTATTTTAGTTAATCGTAAGACTGAGGATTCTCTTAATTAATGATGCTAGTTCAGAATAAATTTTAAGTGATTCAAATTTCTCATTGGAACTTACTGTATCCAGAAAATGTGCATCTGAAAAACTGTTGCAAGAACTTGATCTAGATACTAGCTTTATGGAAGGAAGATCATGTTTGAGTTGAGTTTTATTTAAACTAACGTCACTTTCATAACCTGGGAAATGCATTGCACAGACATAATGTTACTAAGAATAGAGATTTCACTCAATTTCCTATTAAGAACAGCAAAAGGAATAAAAGCAACGATGCATAGATAGATATAGAAACCTGAAGTTTGGTCTGAGTGAATCCTACTTTCAGACGGATTGTTGATTCTTCTGATTCTGATGCGAGAGATGAGATATCCAGCTATAGAAAGAGTTAGAGCCAACCCTACTTTCAATAGAATGGGCTTTACATCTCTACTCTCTCTCATTATCATTTTTAAGAATCTTCAAGCCTCAGAAAATTCTCAGGTTTTCCTTGTCTCTTCATCATCACTCTCTTACTCCATGAGAACAAAACCCAGACACATTGCTTGCTTATCAAAACCCAGACACATTGCTTGCTTATGCCCAATGATCCCTGAGCAGATTAAACTTGTTTTATATCATCAAACCCAGAAACTACAAATTCAGGAAGCTAAGGTTCGCAAAAATCTACCATGTCATTGATTCTGCACCCAGAAAAAGAACATAATCCATAATGTCAATGTGTATATCAACAATCAATAATAAAACTAAAAAATCGTGAAATTATACCAAAACTCATTTCAAATTATTCAAAAACTCGATCGTGGTGGATAAATATCCTAAACCCTTGTCATTTCAAATTATTCTGTTTCAGCTTATATTCAGGAGAGAAAAAAAGATAAGGAGCTTTACCTTGTAGAATTGCCATCGATCATATATTGCTTGGCCTGATTCAACGGTTGAATTGAATATTTCAGGCTTTTGATATTTTGTTTTGCATCAGTTTTGATTACATGTTTGCTTCTTCCTCAACAGAAAAAATTGGCTTTGCCTGCAAAAGCCTTTAATTTTGTGTTGTTTAGCTGGGATGATTAGTGGCGAAGAAGATTGGGTGCACCAGAGAAAGACAAATAAGAAAGAAGATGAATTGAAAAGCATAATCATTTGGAGAAGCAAAAAATAATCAAATAGTTATAACTTTTTGGGACTTTTGGCGAAAATGAAAATTTGCTGGCAGAGTTAATGTTTGAAACCAGATTTAGCATAAAAAATAAATGGAAGCCCTTGTTCAACGGTCTTTTAATTACAGTTCAACTTTACCCTCTATTACTAACATTTTTCTTTCGTTTTATTATCTTTCTCCAACTCTGTTGTCATATTTGCTTCAAAATGCAAATAAAAAATGAGACTTTTCCCAAAACAAAAAACAAAAGAAAAGGATTCACAAGTGTTTTTGTTGCAAAAAGAATTTACAAGTTAGTAGACTGAGTTCTGGGATTTGCATGTTGGCATGCAGAATAAATAAGAAACATATAATTTTATAAATAAAAAGGAAATGTGTACCAAATGTTAATTATAAAATATAAATAATGATTTAAAAAACTATTATATGAAATGTATATTTAATTTTGCATACAATAACAAATTCGTTATAAATGCTAATTGAATCTTAAACATCATATATATAATAAACCATTAACAATATCTCCGACTCTATACAACCTATATAACATCAACATGTTTATTTCAAAATAAATTAAGTAATATATTATTATTGCCTCAAATATAAGAGCAGCCCCTTTCTGAGGTCCCAATGATGTAAAATCCTCTGTATCCTCCTTTCATTTTCCCAGAAAAAATTAATTAAAAAAAACAGTTTAGAACATTAACGCTTGATAAGTTCATATTATTAACGAGTCATGAAGCATCTATCTTCCATTGCGACAACTTCGTGGCCCCATGCACAGGCCTCCACATGTCACCACACAAATATCATGGTGCCTTCTGTTTTAATTATAAAATCTCATTTATAGACTTAGACCGAATGTAGTATTATTTATCTCTCCTTTGATTGAAATCATGCCTCCCAAACATTCCACAACTTTGTCTCTGTGTGTCCATTTAAATTTTACTTATTATTCTTATAATTTTAAGTTAAATTTAAACCATTCAATAATAATAATATTATTATTATCTGACTTGTTAGCAAACCTTCTGACTAGGTCCAGCGCGCCGTAAGTGAAGCCCTCTCTGACTGTTCTAAGTAAGAAGGAATGTCTTGTAACGGGTCAGGATAAGTCTGCAAAGAAGATCGACAAGCAAGAACAATATAATCAGTATACGTTCATCAACTGTATAAATACATATGTATATATATGTATGTAAGTATATATATCATTAAAATATTGATAATTCTGGTGAATGCAGGGGGAAAGAGACAGAGAGAGGGTGATACAGAGAGGTGATGCGGAATGTAACAAGATAAGTGAGGAACATCTTCGAAGATGTAGCCAGCATCTCCTGTGACGATCTTGGGGAGGAGAGGGGCGGAATCCGCCGTGGAGGTGGCGGCGGAGGAATATAATGGGATTTGTTAGAGATGGAAAAGTAATAGGAATGTCCGGGGATAGAAAGCGACGAGTAGTAGCCGTTAGAAGGATCAAAGCACCGGAAATCGAGTCTATCAGCCCTGCTCCCACCCAACGTCAACGGGAACTACAGGGAATACAGGCATATATACGCGCGCGCGCGCATGTATATATGATTAATGATTAATTGGGAGGAGAATGTCCCCACTATCTTCTAATGATTGAGATTTAAAATTAAGTAAAAATATTATTATAATATTAAATATAATAAAAATTTATCACATTAAACTACTTATATCAAATTTTAACACTCAACAGTATAAATTTATTTATATATTTTTTATTATTTAATATTTAATATTTTAATAATATTTTTATAAAATAAATCTTAGTCATTGAAGTTTGATCTGATAATAAAAATATTAAGTGGAGAAAAGTGAAGAAAGGGTTTGGCAGAGACATTCCTCTCCCTGATGAATGATATGAGTGTGTGTAATACAATTGAGGAGATAACGAAAGCTCATGAGATAATCAAGGCCGCATCAATGGTATATATGTGTGCGCTATTGGGTGTGCTTAACTAAATATACAGGCCAGGTCAAAAACTAAATATACAGGTCATTTGATGATGTTTACGTGATTATTTTGAATTTCTTTTTCCACATGAACTAAAAAATTTAGGAGAGGCCAATGAGACCCATTGAAATGTTAATCATACAGGATGGAAATACTACAAAATAAAATTTTCAAACCGATAAAACTTTTATTAAACAGAACTTTATATATAACGAATATAAGCAAGCTGATGTATTAATAATGATAATAATAATTCCCATGGAAACGGAATGTTCCTTCGGAGGCAAAAGATTACTCATTTTGGTTTGTGGCTTTAGAGTTCTTTTGGCGCTCATCTGGAGAAAATCGGCAGGCGGGTAGTCAAGAGTTCTGCTGTCTCCAGAATGGCAAAAAACCGAAAACATTTGATCTTTCAATCGATGATTTGTTTGTAGGTTCCCACATAAACCTCACAGAAATTCTTTACAAAGTTCACTTCATATGCAAAGCTCTGTCATGAGAGTCCTCAGAACTATCTTCACCACTAAGCACCACCTGCTTTACCCCGTCAACATCAAACGTCTTTCAGCTCCCTCTCTCATTTCTTTTTGTTCCTTTCCAAATTCTCGATTTTCTCGTTATTCTCATTACGCAAGCAGTCACCAGATAGATTCGAGCTTTGGCATTGATACTCCAGAAGAGCCGAAGACCAGTTTAAAAACTCATTCCGAAGAAAGAAGAACTTGGTCGCGACATGGTCATTTGTTTAAAGCCTCTAGCGAAGGGCAGAAGAATCAGGTGGACTCTGGGGATAAAGTTGAAAACTTTGGTAGCCAAAGGGCAAATGGGAGCGCGAACGAGGCGAGCTCAGTTCAAGGTACCGAACAGGATGGAGGTATTCGAAGGAGAGTTGGGATCAAGAAAAAGGAAAGAGGAAAAACCCAATGGGTTTGCTCCAATTGCGGGTATACGACTGGTCAATGGTTCGGATTTTGCCGCTCCTGTAATAGTGCTTCCACGATGAAAGAGTTTCGTGAACCGAAACTCAGTGGTTCTGGTAAGGTTAGTGGATTTTCAGTTTCAGAAAGTGTAATGGGGTCGTGGCTCCCTCATCAGGCAGGTGAATTGCGTCCTTTGAAATTGACGGATGTGAACCGTCGAGTTAATCATCAAGAGTGGAGATTTCCTTTGTAAGTTTATGTTATTCTCCTTTTGAAATTTGTCGTCTGCTTGGGCACTAGACAGTTGGCTATCTAGGGATTTAAAATTATGTGGCCTGGTTTTTATTTCTAGTTTATTTATCGGACTTGATTCAAACTTAAGCACTTCAATCTTGGAGACGATTCAACTACTTGACCTTGAGCCAAAGCTTATTAGTGAATGGCTTTTGTTCCTCACCAAAGTTAACTCTTAAGTTGGTGGAAAGAGTGGTTTTAAACAGTCGTCTTAGGCCTTTTTTTTTTTTTTTTGGTGGGGTGGCGAAAGTTGCATCCTTAGCGCACTTATTCAACATTGAAGTCAGCTAGAGATTAGTTTACTGAATCTGTAAGAGGAACCCATTTATTTTCATCTACATGCTGCTGGTTTCATGGTGTCAGTAATTCAGATTGTTATTACGGAGTATATTGGTTTTGTGCTCTCATATGTAGTGACCTCTGTTCTTGAATCTGACACTCGGAAAGTAATCTGTTGGATTCTACATTTCTGTTGAATCCTTCTTTAATATTTGGAATTGCGATGATAATTTTGAGAGGGCCTCATTGTTAATTAATTTATAAATCTTGCTTGTTTTTCTTTCACTATGCTAGTTCCTAAGTTGATTATGGATGAGCCGTTATTGAGTGCTTTATATTTTTACGATTATTATGGTGTTATTATTAATACTATATTACTATTTTTATAACTATCATCATCATTTACTTTTTCATAGTTTCACTTCTTTCAGTCATTTAAACTATACAATTTTCTTTTACTATATCATTTTCAAATTTATCCTCAACGTATGTGAAGCTTCTGTTGATGAGGTAACTTATAAAATTGCTTCATGATGGCATATTTCTACTGAAGTAGAAGTGATGGTTTTCATTTGAAAATAGTTCCTAAAAGATAGATTATAGATATACACTTTAAGGGTGTGCTGGTTGGCTTTTGTCTACATCACTGAACAGACTTTATATACTTCATAAACACATTATACAGATAGTTATTGTCTGGATTACAATATGAAGGACTTGTGCATGTTTGTGCACATCTGCATGAATGCCTGTACGTCTAGTCTTGAAGAAAGTGTGGTGTGCTTTGATTTCAGCTCTGGTCCTTTTGGAAATGAAGTTGCAAGAGTGCTTGGAGGCGGTCTTGTACCAGGTCAAGTCCAATTCACTTATGTATGCTGATGTGGTGTTAAGTTTTGAAATCATTATGTTATGTTCTTTCTCATGCGTCTCTGTCACAGAGACTTAGATTGAAGAGTAAATGAGAGTAGAGTTTTTATTTGGAATATAAGTGAAAGAATCTTAAAGACACATAACTTAATGAAGTGGTTTACATGACATGCAATAGATGATTCTCCCACTAATTCCAGGTGTAATACCTGTATTAAAGACCTTTATTACCAGATACAAAATAAGACAACAATAAAGAAGAAGAAACAGTAACACTAGTTCCAAAAATCAATGAGATCTTGCACTTCTTGTCAGTAACTTTGCCATTTGTTATGTTAAACTTAACCAACCATGGTCTTCATCAACTCCCACTCTTTCCGTACTTTTCTTTCTTCTTGAGTATGTCATGAGTGGTGGTCTATGACTCTGCCACTCTGGGTATGGGACTTAGCCAAATTGCTCATGTGCAATCCAGAGCTAGGTGTTAAACATCATGTCCTCCGGTCCTAGTTTTTCCTATTTTAATCAAAATTTAGTTATGTATATTCTGGTAAGAAGTAAGAACTATATCATGCTCCTTTATGTTTCCCTTAATTTGAGTTTTTTACATATGAAATTGTTTGCTTTACGCAAACCTTTTGCTTTCACTGCAGCTTTTTGTTTGAGAGTTTTTAATTGCTCAGTAGAATTACTGATGATCACCGTAGCTATCACTGGCTAACTTTGTCTAGAATTTTGGGTTTGAAGGCTCTTTGATTTTAGTTGGTGGTGATCCTGGTGTTGGGAAGAGTACTCTTCTGTTGCAGGTATGTCTTATATTTGGGTCATGTTTAACCCAATCTCCAAGTCAGAATGTTGGCTTTGCCTCTTGACTAGTCAACCTTTTTTCTTGTACCGCAAGTTGGTTTGACATCACTGACTCTGCTCATTAACCCCTTTCTTTTCTACATTAAAGATTGCTGCAATGATAGCAGAAGGGTGCAACAGTGATGAAGCAGCTCCAGTTGTATATGTATCTGGTGAAGAGGTGTACTCTTTTTGAGCCTCTAATTAGTTTACATCAAATTTGACATCATTAAACTCATTTTCATCATTGAATGGCATACCTCTAGAGAGAGGATGAATAATTTATGAAATTACATTTATATTTTTTTGGCCAAAAATTACATTTATATTAAGTTCACACATATTATGAATATTTCTCACGTTTGCTCATGAAATTAGTAATTAAAATTATAAAGAATAATTTATGTTGCATAGAATGTCCACTTGGACAAATGGAGAGCTCTGAACACACAAAACACAAATGAAGGCCTAGGACAAACAGTGGGCAGCAGGAACAGGACATGTTCTCTAAACTACGACACAGCCTACCTAATCCTTTTTTTTTTTTATGTTTTTTTTTTGTTTGGGGGGGGTTATACTTAGTTTAGCTATGCAAAATTATAGGTAAGCCTTCATGAATATTGTTGACTGTTTGCTCCAGTCATCCGGAATCTTGTTATTCTGTATTGTAGACAAAAGTAATTATTGTTGTAAACTTTTTTCTCCTTCCTTGAAATTGACTGGTGTAGTTTCACTTAGCATTTACTATTATTACTGTTATTTAGAATCTGTTGTTGTTTTCCTGTGGCTTGCACTTTTATCAAGTTTGTTTCCTTTTGTGATAGAGTATTGAGCAAATTGGTCACAGAGCAGATCGTCTTGGGATTGAATCGGAAATATATTTATACTCAAGTACTGATATTGAGGTGCATTATCTTGGATTCTTTTGGCTAGTTTTTTATTCTTCTGATACTGCTGTGCCTGATTTACTTCTTCTTCCTTTGCAAGAATTACTGTCATAATTTTGTATTATCATGGTAGGATCATGCAGTTTGTTTCAATTAGCTCTGAAATTCACCAGACTGTATGAATCTACGTGATTATTCCTTCTTTTTCTTTTTTGATGGTATCAGGACATATTGGAGAAAACTCAGCATCTCTCTGCTCGAGCTGTAGTGGTTGATTCAGTACAAACTGTCTATTTGAAAGGAATAATTGGAAGTGCTGGAGGGATTTCACAGGTGGGGGGGGGGTATGCCCTATAATTAATTAATTATTTAATTTAATTAATTTAATTTTCCTCCTAATTAATTTACATCTGTTTTGTAAAAGTTAAAGTCAAATAACTTGTTCATAATGAAAAAAGAACTTATGAGTCAATCAGTTATATGAAGGCAATTATCAATTCATGATAATTTAATCTAGGTTTAATTTCTTCTTCTACCAGGCTATCAGAAGTTATACCTTTTTCTCTGAAAGGAAATTCAGTTCCCTGGTACTTGACATTTTAAATATACTGTGACAGGTGAAGGAATGTACTTCAGCATTGCTGCGATATGCCAAGCAGACTAACACTGCAGTTTTTTTGGTGAGCGTTCATCTGCATTCATTTGTGAATTATACCTTTTCGATAGATGAATTTTGTCAATGTAGTATGTATATGTGCATTATCATGTTTTTAGCTATATGTATTTCAAAGGCCACTTCAACCCTAGTGTGTGATCTAATAAGTAAAAGCCTTGCATTAGTTTTTGTTATATCTCTAACATACCCTGTCGGTTGAAGTTGTTGGCGATGCTTACTGTATGTATGCATGCAATGGACATTAACAGACAAATTCCTTGACCATTTAGCCATAGAAGCTCTGATATGAAGTTTCTTTCTGGTGATGCTGCTAAAGAGAAAACAGCTTCTTTAAGGGAAAAAAGTACTCTTATTTTCTTTCCATGTTTGCCCAACACAGAACTGTTTAAATGGCAGCATAATATTTTTCCTATTTATTATGGGAGAGAAGCAGGGCATCTGTGGTGAAATCCTAAGCTAAAGGGATTTCTGACACTTACATTAATAATGGCCTTAAACTTTTCACATTCATGATAATTAATTTTTTTATTCCTTTCTTCACTTTTCCTTATTGAATTGTTCTGTACTTCAGATTGGGCATGTAACAAAATCTGGAGATATAGCAGGACCTCGTGTTTTGGAGCACATTGTCGATGTTGTTTTATATATGGAAGTAGGTATCTTGTTTTGTTCCCTTTTTGTATAGTTGGTGGACTGCGTTAAGCCATTTATTGTATTGTTTACTTCTTGGCTGATAATTGTTTCTTGGGTTCCTTCTTCCCTTTTGGATATACCAGTTGCTCTTGCATATTTAAAGCTTTCACGTGGCTAATGACTGAGTAGAGTCGCATAATTCCTGCGCCTAGCATACATTGTAGCATGCCACGACCATGAGAAGATAATGAAATTGTTGGAACAATAAGGGCATGATTTCTAGTTTTCCACGGATTCCTGACAGTTTTTTTCCTTAAAAAATAGAAGCGCCTGGTATATATTGGTAGAGTATCAACTTTGCCCCCCCCCCACCCCTTCCTGAGCTATAATGTAGAAGTTCTTTTTGTAACGTTGTTCAATGTATTTCATTTCAATTTTCTCTATGCTAATTACTCATCTTAATTCCCAGGGTGAGAAGTACTCTTCCCATCGTATGCTTCGAGTGGTGAAAAATCGATTTGGATCTGCTGATGAGGTACACAATAACACTGATTATTCAACCTCAAGTCTAGCCTTGAAGCACGTATAATGAGATTTCCTCATGATTAATGTGCTATATTGTTTTTGTTTCCTTGATTTGTTCTATCTTATATCTATGCTGGTTCCTATCATGTAACAGCTAAATCCGTCTTTGTTAGGATCAACATCTGCATTTAGTTTTACCTGTGACACTATCCAAGCAATGGCACGAGATGTAAATGTGCACCACCGTAGAACAGAGTCATGACATGTGCCATATGATCTGCTTTTTTATTATGTCATCTTTTAATATGGGCTTATATTTTTCTCACTGCTAATATGTGATTTAAATTGTCTTATCTGTTCCTCTGATCTATATGGTCAGCTTGGAGTCTTTGAGATGTTACAATCAGGTCTCCGGGCTGTTTCAAATGCCAGTGAAATATTTTTAAGTGACCAATACTTAGATTCAGATTTTTTAGCGGGGTTAGCTATTGCTGTCGTAATGGATGGGTCTCGAGCTTTCCTTATTGAAATTCAGGTAATCTTTTGCCATTCAAATGGATCAAAATTTTGTGAGCCCTCAAGTCCATTATTGTTTCCCTGTATTATTAGCAATGTTCTTTTGAGAAACATTATCATGATCACCGTTGTGTTTATATGAGAATATTTTCCAACCGTTGATGATGATGCGTATACAACTGTTGATTTAATAATTGCTGGTAAATACATCAATTGCGATCTCTGGATATGAATGATGAATGTTGCTTATTTTTTATGTGTTTTAACATTTTCTGATTCTCCCCTTCCTTATCTATGTTAGATACCTCCAATTATAGCTCCTCAATTGCTTATTTTTATCTACTGTATACTATATAATATTGTCAGTGTCCTTTCTAACTTTTCCAACTTTTTTTTTGTTGGTACAATTCTAGCTTTTCTAACTTTAACATTCTCTGGAGTAGACAATTGAGATCAATATCTAATGTTTTTTTGCAGGCACTTTGTGTTTCTGGCTCAACAGTCTCAAGGCATGTTAATGGCATTCAACAAAGTAGAGCTGATATGATCATATCCGTAAGTTCTTGTTTCATGATTTGCTTTTGTAATACGAGGTCAACTCTTTATCTTATAAAATAAATGGAAGTGTAGAATACAACTAAGTATTTGAATGGTTGGTGCATTTTTTTATTTAAAACTCAGATCTTCGTTGAAATCTGTTCATTTGTTTTGATCATATAACCATTTCGCAACGTGTAGGTACTTATAAAGCAAGCTGGACTTCGACTTCAAGAAAATGTGAGCTCACATATAAATCTAGTTTGCCCTTTCATGCTTCTTGTTTTCTGTATTAGTGGCCTGCAAGTGGGTTTTCTGTGCTGCTGTTATGTCAGTAATGAAGAGAACGCCTAGGGGTGTGAGACAACTCTCTAAAGAACTTGGCAAAATAGCCCCGTAACTTCGGCATAAAGGGTGCATCCTCATAAAAGGGGTTGCAGTGACTAGGCCCGGGTGACTGTTTACCAAAAACAACTGAATGAACTTGTAATCTGAGAGCCAATATGGCGCATTTCTATCGGTTAGAATGAGGTGGATGTGCTTTGCATCTTGGCTGTCAGAATTTATAGAGCATTGATATAACCATTTTGGTGAGCTCAAGAGGAATGATATTGATGATCATTAGTGCTTCAAAAACCATTCACTTCTGTCACATTTTGTTCCTGATTGTGCATGTCTGTCGGGATATTTCCTGCTAAATTTAGTTTAAAAGCACTTGTCTTTCAAGACACACGTCTATAACATTATTATTTAAATTATTAGTCCATAAACTGTTGTGCTTATTTAAATTGGAAAATATAATATGTTATAGTTTTTTTTTTTTTTTTGTTCTTCTAATTTTGTAACCTTGTCCTACCTGTCTACTGTCAGGCTGTGTTTTTAAATGTTGTTAGCGGATTTCAGCTGACTGAGACTGCTGGAGATCTGGCAATAGCGGCTGCAATTTGCAGCAGGTATGTGATCTCGTAATTTTTATTTCAATTAGTTTATATGACAATGATTAATGCTGTAAGGATTGCGGGAGGTGGTGTTTAATGTAAGATGTATAACAAATTAAACAATGCTGTAGCAACACTTTTTTCCTCCTTTAATTTCTTCTTTTTAAGTGTACTATGAACTTTGGCTTCATTGCATTTAGTAAACATCTCTTGTTTTTCCTTTTTCCAGTTTCTTGGAATTCCCTCTTCCCAGGGACATAGCATTCATTGGTGAAATTGGCCTTGCTGGGGAGCTCCGCACGGTGAGTTCATATTGATGGTGCTAACTTGCTATTATGTGATATTTAAGGGTTTCGACTTAGCCTCATTAGTCTGAAGGGACGTGCTGATTATAATATGAAAAGCTCCTTATGTTCAAAATTTTGCATTTTATATCTGGTGATGAACGCTTTTTCCATGTGATTGAGATTATCACTATAAAACTTGGTATGGTGATGGCGTTTCTAAATCTTGTTTATTTTGGCTCAGGTTCCTGGATTGGATAAAAGGGTCAACACTCTGGCGAAATTGGGTTACAGAATGTGTGTTGTACCGAAAGAAGCAGTAAAAATTTTAGGAACGGATGGTTTTGGGAAGATGAAAATTGTAGGTTGCAAGAATCTGAAGGAGGTTATTAACACTGTTTTTAAAGAACAAGAATGAAATGAAATTGGTAGCTGGGAAAGTTGATTGCTTTTTGAAGATTTCTTGTATTGTCCTTTAGAATTTCTAAGAAAATGGATGTAAATACATCATTATTTCTGTATAATGCACCAAATATAGATAACGTACCACGATGGTGATACTATATGTGATTTTCTCCATTTCATTTCCAGAGCAGGTGAATTGCTTATGATGATATTGTCAGTATTGCATTAGCTGAATTTGTATATATCAACATTTATATCCGTTGGAGCAAGAGAATCGGAACAATTTGATCTTGAAGAAGGCTGAGAAACATTACTAGAAGGACGTTCAAGGGAGGATTGATATATGTAGAACAGCACGGACAAGCCATCAAAGTTCATCCAAATGCTTACCTCCATCAAAATTAATCTCGGGCAACTGAAAGAGAACCAGAACCAGTAACTAACAAAGAAGAACAAGAATCTGCTCTCTTCTTTTGCCTTTTTCCTTCATCTTCCATTTTCAGTCTTCGTAACATAACAAAAATTTCACATTATTCATAATGAAAATTATGGATTTGCCTCCAAAACATGAAAAGTAATAAAACACAGTATCCAATCACGTCATATCTCTTAATTAATATAGTAATTAATCAATTCGAAGATTTGAGATGCCAATAAAATTGCGTAAATTATTACTAATCTAACTCAGCATTAAAAATTGAGAGATTTTGCTTCCGCAAAAAAAGTAATCAAGATAATGATGTCTTATTTGAGAGAGTTTCAAAGAGAATGCGAACATCAACAACTTTGCGTCGAATAATTCCACTTTTCCAGCCATGGCTCCTTGCTGGTGGAACAGATGAGTATACTCCTAGCTTTGCTAAAACAAATTTGAACATTCATCAAATATTCCGCCGTCCTCAAAGGCATTCTTCCTCTATTATCATTCGTCATCATTAAATGTTTTACTCTGCTTAGTATTTTTCTTTTTATTAATCGCAAACTCTGGGGCTGTCTCTGCAGATTGATGTGATTTATTACTAGACATTTTCTGATATGTTTATTTGACTGGATCAGATACATGCATTGTCAAGTCCAGCTGAGAATGGTTTTCCCAAGTATATTTTCTACATTCATACGAATTCGAATTCAAGCACACACGGAGTGAAACGGTCGAAAACTCGCTCACCAAGTCCAATGACTGTTGATTAACATTATTAGACATAAGAATGTCTTTTTTTAAATTCTATATACATTAAAATAATTATTAAAAAAAAAATAAAATCTGAACCTTTTACATCTGATGAGTTTGGATTTTTTTTTTTTCAAGTTTAGCCAACGAGTTTGGATGCTTATCAAAAGTAATGAGCACCCATACTCATTCCTATAGTTAGTCACTTGCAAACCCTCACATGCAAGACTAGTTGTCAGTGGAATGCAATATATTTGTGTGTATAATACTCTATAGTTTGTTATATATAATAATCTACTAGTATATGATTTTTGAAAGCATGCAAATTTTCAAAAGATACGTACCAACGATAAACAGGGATTTTTGTATGGTTCTTCCTTACAAAACTTCCACTTCTTAAATACTGTTGCAAAAATGAAACACAAATAACTACTATTATCACGGGGGGGAGAAAAAAAAAGAACTGCTATTCAGCAGGTTTAGCCGCAGTGATTTCTGAGTGGTTCTTCCCATTTGGTATTTGTTTTTCTGTTCCTTTTTCTATTTCCACATTGATGCTGCAAGGTTTTATGAAGCTTGGTTGGTTGGTAGAGGATGGTAGCCTTGCCCACATCCGGTCGGTTGTGAAAAATGAAACATAAATAATTGCTATTATCACCACACAAAAAAAAAAAAAAAAACTGCTATTCAGCAGATTTAGCCGCAATGATTTCTACATGATTCTTCCCATTTGGTGCTTGTTTTTCTGTTCCTTTTTCTATTTCCCCATTGATGCTGCAAGGTTTTATGAAGCTTGGTTGGTTGGTAGAGGATAGTAGCCTTGCCCACATCCGGTCGGTTATCACAACCCTCTTTTGTCCTTTGATTATCCTCTGCAAATAGCCAAACACAACATATAAATAAAACTTCCTATGAAATTGAAATACCAATATACTACATCCAATCCTTAATATAAAAGCTAGTTTGATTTTCAATTTGGTCATAAATATGAGAGCCTAATCTATTCTTTTTTTTTTTTTGCAAGATAATCCTTGTAATAATTTCATATGTTTAATATTTCATCAAATGGTAGTTTTAACTAATACACATTATTATCAAGGGTATTTTAGGAAATATAATACCTATTTATTAGAAATAACTAACTTAATTAATTTTCTTAATATACTCAAATTAGTTAACTAGATCTTATATTAAGAACCGGAGGCAGTAAAATCCAAGTAAGAAATTCAGTTTTGAGCAAAATCCAAAGGATGATCTTGAGCATGATATAAAATATTAATTTGAATTGTGAAAAAGAACTTACATGGAATGGAATATAAGCATGTCTACCATGAAGGGGGCCAACTGTGAAGCCTGTGTATCCTGCCATTGCGCCATGAACGGCACTGTGAGCAAGGAGGGTACAGTATATATTATCAGATGCGTTGCTTGGAACAGCACGGATCATGTATGTTGGATCTGCCAAATTGACTTGTTAGAACGTTGTTTATACAAAATAGTCACTTGCCACTAATTGTTTGTATAGAGCTCACCAATGTACTTCAGAGTCATTGCCATTTTTTGACTTTTCTTGAAGTGATCCTAAAAACACAACAAGAGATTGCATTAACTAACATTGTGTACTGTTTACTATATGATGCTGCTCATGGGTATCGAGAATCCTACCCTAAAAGCTAATTGTTGAGGTCAAAAAACCAATCTATTTAAATTAAATACCTCATTGAGCATCTCATACTACTCAATATGTGACTTAATATCCTGTACTACAACAACTTTGGGAGTATGATTTGAGAGAATGTACCTTAATTTTCTGAGATAACCAGAGACCGACATCTTGGAGCAGCCTGTTTCCAGAGGCATCCTGCTGGTTCATTGTAGATAGACTCTGAGAAATTAGGTCTTGGCCTGCACCTTCGGCAACTACTATAACCATGTGACCATTTTCTTTGAGCCTTTTCTCTATGAAATCAAACAGTCCTCCAGGACCCTCCAGGAAAAATGGCGACTCTGGAATCAAACAACAGTCCACATCTCTGCTTGCAAGAGTAGCATTCATCGCTATAAATCCTGCACAATCACAAATTACTATAGTTAGATCAATTCAGTGTGAGAGATAAACTTGTTAATATATGAGTATATCCATAGGAATGAATGAAGCATATATATGTGTACATATATACCGCTGTAACGTCCCATTAACTTGACAACACCAATGCCATTCTCAATGCTTTCTGCTTCCACATGAGCAGCATTAATAGCTCGTTGTGCCTCCTCAACAGCAGTATCAAAACCAAATGACTTGTCTATAACCTTACATAGTAATTAACATACCCATATATAAACATTATCATATACCACACCAAAATATATAGCTTTGTTCTGTGATTCACATAATTGAAGCATGCTTACCGGGATATCATTATCAATGGTTTTTGGAATTCCCACCACTGCAATTTTCAGGCCACGTCGTCTAATTTCCTGTGTAAATACCAAATCTATGTAACATGTTTATTTCAAAACAAATCAAGTGAAGTCTTATTATTACCTCAAATATCAGAGCAGCCCCTTTCTGAGTCCCATCCCCTCCAATGATGTAAACCTGAGGAGAGGCTGCATTAGTATACAAGTTTGTGTGATTGCAATTTTCTTGAAAAAAGGAGGGTAAGCCTCAGAGCAACAGCAAAGTTACTGCCATGTAATCTAGAGGTCACAAGTTCAAATTTTGAAGACAAAGCTGTGTACATTTATCCCTCTTCAAACCTCTAATCTGGTGGGAAGTTTGGAACCTTGTGCATTGTATTACACTATTTTTTTGGCAGTTTTCTTGAAAAAGAGATGACAGAAATAAACCTGATTAATCCCCCGATCCTGAATGCTGTCAACAATCTTGCAAGTATCGTTGCCTCCACGGGAAGTGCCTAGGATGGTTCCCCCACGTTTGTGTATGTTGTTCACAACCTTTGGGGTTAATGGAATCATGTTTCGAGAATAAAATCCTCTGTATCCTCCCTGCATTTTCCAGATGAAATAAAACATTCTAGAGCATTAATTAATTCTTGAAAATTCTGTTACTCATGACTAATTTGAGTAGATTAACGAAATTTATTAAGTTAGTTACGTGTAATAAATATGAAATTCTTACTTCTATTCCGACAACTTTGTGGACCCCATACATGTCGTATAAGCCGCAGACTATTTCTCTGATGACTGTGTTGAGACCGGGACACAGGCCTCCACATGTCACCACACAAGCATATGTTTCCTCTGATTGAAAGCAAACCTGCCAAACATCCCGTAACTTTGTCATTGTATCCCCATTTAAATTTTACTTATTGTTCTTAACAACAAGCTCACTTTAAACTATTCAATAATAATATATCTGAATTGTTAGCAAACCTTCTGACTAGGTCCAGCTCGCCGAAAGTGAACCCCTCTTGGACTGTTCTTCTGTGCAATTATCTATATATAATACAAAAGGCAGCGAAATTCACCAAAAAAACGAAAAGACAAAAAAAAAGAAGCCACATTCTATGTTTTTCCTGCTTCAGTCTATATTATTATTATTATTATTATTATTATTATTATTATTATTATTTAAAAGCTTAATAGCCTGGTGAATCAACGCAAAATTACTTGCCTGTTCCGCAACAGTGTCTTCCTCATTTACAAAATGCTGCCTGCAAATTAAGCTCTGTCATCAAACTGATCACACGGATATTTCCTAACATAAGTTTAACAGATATGAATTTGGAAATTTAACTTAGATATTTGTTTCTTTTAATTTGGAGTGACAGATATTGACGGCCTGAGTTTATAAACAGCATCAAACCTGCAACCTCTCAGCTTATAAAAAAAAAAAAAATTATGCCATTAGACTGCAATCCTCATTAGTAAATTTCAACTTGGAAATGTTAACGAGGGATATTAACATAAAAACTTTGTCCTATTCTTTCTTTTCATTTTGATTGCTTCCTAAACTTTCAAAGCAGCCAATATTTGTGATCTTAACCACTAAATACATTTTAGCTCGAAATTATCACCTTCTCATGCAAAAAAACAAAAGAAAAAATGGCTTCGTTCGATAATACTAGATTTTCAAACTCTGAATTGAAATGAAGAGGGAAGAGTATAACTTACTTTACAGCTGAATAAGAAGGAATATCTTGTAACGGGTCAGGATAAGTCTGCATGAAGATTGCCAAGCAAGAACAATGTAATCAGTATACGCTGATTAATAAAAAAATATGTACGTATAACTAAAACACTGATGATTCTGGCGAATGCAAGTGGAAAGAGATGGAGGGGGCGATACGGGGAGGTGAGGGATGTAATCAGATAGGTGAGGAACATCTTCGAAGACGTAGCCAGCATCTCCGGTCACGATCTTGGGGAGGAGAGAGGCGGAATCCACCGTGGAGGTGGCGGCGGAGGAATGGAATTTTGGAGAGGTGGAAGAGTAATAGAAATGCCTGGGGCTAGAAAGCGACGAATTATAGCCGTTAGAAGGATCAAAGCATTGGAATATAGGCGTTGTGAGGGATGCTGAACTGGATATGGACTCCATCCACCTTCCTCCAATCTAACAGACAACAACCACAAGAACTACAAGAAAGAAAATGTACATATATATACACTCGCGCGCGCGCGCACATATATAATAAATGATGTGAGTGTGTGTGTATTTATAGTAAAATTGACGATTTAATCAAAGATCATAAGATAAAATCGAGGCCACATCAATGGTATATGTGTTTTATTGGGTGTGTTGAACTAAACATGCATGGTTGTTTGGTACTCGTATATTTCCTAGAGTTACACACATCTTAATGCTGGACATGATTATTTTGAATTTGTTTTTTCACATGAATTAAAAAGTTTAGGAGAGGCCAATGTAACCCAAGTTTATGTTGTAAAACCAATAAACATGGTCCTAGTAAAATGAGATATAAGGTCTTTTTAATGATTTTGATCTGTCTGTTGTTATGAGAGCTGTAGCACAGGATCGTCTACAACAAATTTAAACAGCTCGGGCCGTTTCAATTCAATTTTCTCACTTTTGTCTTTAAAAGTATTGTCATTTAAAATGATCATATTAACAGATGCATGCACGTTGACCCTTTTCTAACCCCAAAATAAAAAACAGCAGAGGTAAGTTGTGAAATTTTAGTACTAGTTTAAGGAGATAATTTAGAAGAATAATTTAATAACATTTTGATGGTTACTAATTAAACCATTTGAATATAATCTGCCTTGTGTTTTA
This sequence comes from Neltuma alba, assembly GCF_004799145.2. Taxonomy (NCBI): domain Eukaryota; kingdom Viridiplantae; phylum Streptophyta; class Magnoliopsida; order Fabales; family Fabaceae; genus Neltuma; species Neltuma alba. The sequence continues at coordinate 26,647 of NW_021634463.1, read as the reverse complement.
ATTTTGATTTATATTCATATTTATATTTGTTACCAAAAATTTAATTTAAAGTTACACTCATCAATTTTTTAGCATGTACTTAATTTGTATATTTCTGTACTCTTTAGACCATGAAGTAGTCCGTCATATTATATTAATAAATCCCTTATTTGTCAAAAGAAAAAAATATTTATGTGTTGATTATAAAATAATTACTAATTACTAATCATATATGAAAGCAATGTCATTAGTTCGGATTGGTTGTGTTGTCTTTCAATTTGTATGTTTTAACGATTATCAAAAGGCATTAATTAGTAGTATTTACCTTTCTAGAACAACTTTTTATCGTGAAAAGGGAAAACAACATATTAATTTATTAAAGTTAGATGCCTCTTCAAATGAAATAGAGATTAAAATGGCAATTTGTGATATTTCTCTATTCTGCAGCCTTTTCTTTTTGTTCTGATGAAGCAATAAATGATGATATATAAAATTGTTTTATATGACTAAATTAGATTTTATATATATACTCCTCTGGTCCTATTTATATGTAAAGAGAGAAAATATTTTTTGTCCTATTTATAGGGTATTGAGAGAAATTTTGTATGGATGCACAATTTTACCCTTCATTTATTATTGTGTTGATTTTATTTAAATAAGGTATAATGTATATTAAATAGGAATAAAGGTAAAAAATTATTGAATTTTAAATAAGAGTTAATGAAGTTTAAGGTTTTTCTTGGTCTATGTGAAACATGTTGCAAATGACTTATAAATAAAACATACTACCTTCGGTCCTAATTATAAGAACCAGTTGACTAATTTAAAGATATTAAGAAAGTAAGTTGAGTTAGTTATTTGTCCTAAATAGGTGTTGTCTTTCTTAAAATATCCTTACTAATCAGGTGTATTGATTAGAACTATCATTGTTAGAAGGGTTACTTTGGGGAAAAAATGTATAAATATGAGAGACAAAGTGGATTGGGGTCTTATATTTAGGACCAAAATAAAAGTCAAATAGGGTCTTATATTAAGGACCGGAGGTAGTACTGCAAGTCTAAATTTACTTTGCATATGCAAGTTGACTTGTGTTATTCGTGAGGTAATCAATCTCTGACTCATGCATTAATTGATTAATGTTAAAATTAAGCTTCATCCACGTAACATTTGCAAGCAAGGGTGTTTCATTGATTTAAAATATCAGAAGACACTCCGGTCAACAAAAAAAAAATATCAGAAGACACGCTTGATGTTAAATATAATATGCATGATATCCCAGCTATTTACATTCTATTTTAAATTTACTAGCCAAAAAAATCTATTACCTCCTGTCTTTAATATAAAAGTTACATAACTAGTTTGGAAATATTAAAAAAATTAGTTAAATTAGTTATTTGTTATAAATATGTGTTGATCTTCCTAAAATATCATTTTCAATCATATATGCATTAGATGATTGGAAATATCCCTTAATGGGAACCCTTGTAATCAATAGAGAATTTTGAAAAAATATGAGAGATAAAGTGGATTAAGATTTTATATTTAAGATCAAATACAATTCCAATTAACTATCTTGTTAAGTATAGGAAGTAGTATTTTAAATTTGAAAGACCTCAAAGAAACGGATCAAAAAGTGATCTGTCTGTATAAATAATTTAGTAAATATTAAATTTACGGCAACAAGTAATATTTTATGTTTGTACTTTGTATAGTATATCGACTTGACTATTGGGCTAATTTCTTTCCTGGGAAATTGTAAATAAAGACCCCAAACATGTAAAATTATGATTTGAGATCCTAAATTTGGAAAATAGCAAATAAGGACTCAATCCTGCTTTTGCAAATATAAAATGTGAGTAAAATTTCTGAAATGCCCTTCAGCCAAATTGTGATTTGGTCTATTGAAGTTATCATTCGTTAAAGCGAACTTGTCATTTCCCATAGTCAACTTGTCATTTGGCTTATCCTTAACCAAGTTGTGATTTGGTCTACTAAAGTTGTCATTCGTTAAAGTGAACTTGCCATTTCTCATAGTTAACTTGTCATTTGACTGAGAGGTATTTCAAATATTTTACCACAATTTTATATTTGCAAAAGTAAGATCGGGTCTTTATTTGCTATTTTCTAAATTAAGGGTCCCAAATCATAATTTTACATATTTGGAAGTCTTTATTTGCAATTTTCTCTTCTCTCTTTCTTTTTTTTTTTTTTCCGTGAAGAGGCTTATTTCTATTTTAATATAATGGAGTTTATCAAAGTCAACAATTAGTTCTCGCACTTCTCTTTTCATAGAAGAGGCTGTGGGTATTAGAGCTGATAAAATAGGTTAAACTCATGGGTTCAACCCGCCAACCCACCAAAAATGACATATTATGGTTGGCTAAAAGTCAACCCGTCAGTAAACAACGCTTTTCAACCCGTACCATCTAACCCACAACCCGTCACGGGTTAACCTGCCAACCCGCAGGTTAACCCCCATTTTTTTGTATTTTTTAAATTTATTAATCATTATATGTATATTATATGTATATTATTATATTGTATATTCTATCTAAAAAATTTAAAAAAATACCTATTCATTTATTTATTTGGTATTTTTAATCAAGTACTTAAAGAAAAGATAAAAATTTCATTATATTTTTTATATCATATAAGAAAAAATATTTTAAAAATTAAAATTAAAAAAAAAAAAAGAAAGAAAAGAATAGTTGGCGGGTTGGCTGGCCAACCCATCAACCCACCATAACGAGTTAGGGTTAGCTAAAAACCAACCCACCGTTACAAGGAACCTTTTTAGCCCGCACTGCCTAACCCTAATCTGTCACGGGAGTTGGCCTATATTACCACCTCTAGTGTGTATCCCTTTGTCCTAATAACGGGCCGCTCATCTTTCAAAGGCAAATATTTTGGCTTTTAAGGCTAAACCTAACCCTTTGATAACATCAAATGGCTCGATGCTTCAAAAGTACAAGACTCTTCATGAGAAAAATGAAACTTCTGCTCAATACCTTGGGTGGATTCCTCCATTTGCTTCTCAACCTACGGAGTATTAGGAGTTGTTTCTAGTTGTTGTTTTCCTCACAAGGACAGGTCCTTACACAGTACTCATCCTGGAAACACCACTTCCCATCCAAAACAAATCTCTATATATTCTTAGCTAATAATGCCTTATTAAAATCCTCTATCTCATCGCCCAAAAAAAAAAAATCCATTGTCTTCCCAAATCCACCTAACTTGTTTGACTGACGAATGTTGTTCGTGGTAACAAATGTATCCTTTTACTTCTATTTTTTGAATTACCAAAAGAACTTAGCTATCTTTAACATAAAAGTTAGCTAACTAATTTAAAAATACTAAAAAAAAATTAGTTAAGTTAGTCATTTGTAACAAATCTATGTTGATTTTCTTAAACTGTCCTATTTAATCATATGCATTGAAATTACTTCTTGGTAGGAACTTCTTACAAACAATAAGGATATTTTGAAAAAAAAATTATAAATTTCAGAAACAAAGTGAATTAAAGTCTTATATTTAAACCCAAATTCAAACTTTCGACTAGCTTTTATATTAAGAATCAATATATTATCTTCATGTCTATTTCATGCATAATAAATGATGGTAGCTTAGTAAAAGAGGGTATGCACTAACACTGATGAACATAGGCGACTTGATCAATGTTTAACCTCCCCGCTTGCAAAAGAAAACTAGCCCTCCATTGTTGAAGTTTCTCATCAATCTTGTCCAGCACTTCATTATATAATTGATGATTTTTTTCTGCTCAAATCAACATAAGTGTCCAAATATTTTTCTTTATTCAAATCTAATGCCCAGCTAGCTCAAAAGCTTCATTTGCATAGCATTTGCTAACGCCGGGGCTGAACACAAGAGGTTATTTCGATTTACTGCTACACTGGCCAGCCAATCTACCACATGCCTAGAGAATCCAAAAGGATGAATTGAATATTGGATATTAAACCAAAAGAAAAAAGGCGTATCAATTATATATAACATCAAAAAGGAAAAAAGGGATGGTGGCATAATAAAGACTATGGCTGAAGGACATTTTGGCAGAGAAGATGAAAGGCATCGACCACTTTGAAACATTTCATTCTTTGAAGGTTTCAAACTTAGAAAAGTTAAATTATTATTGCTGCTGTTTGAATATTCAAAAGGTTCCGTTTAAAAGTTGGAATGAAGGCGATGAGCAAGTTAATTAATGATCAAGGAAAAAAAAAAAATTTCTCTCTCAAGAGATAGTAGTGCACCGCCAAAAACAATCTTTTCTTTTCAAAATTAATCTTTTAGTTTTTATCCAATTTTAAAAATGAGTTTTGCAGATATATTTACTCTTGAGCCATCACATGGAATGATGAGAGATCAGAGGTGAAAATTACCATACATCACAATGATGGTGCAAGTGAAAAATATATATTGAGATTAGCGCATAATGCGCATTTAATAAATTTGAGTATATATAGAAAACCCTTTCAAAGCAATTATAACTATTAAGGACTAATTTTAAAATTAGTGTAGAGTAGGACAAAAAAATCTTTATTTTTTCCTATTTTATTGAGAAAATGTAACATGACTGAGATTTATTTATATATCGCTTAAATTTTTACCCTTCTTATCCTTTTAGTCAATATCGTTAAGTACATATGACTAAAAACTTACGAAAAAATATTTAAACACTTATCTGATCTTTAATATAGGACCCAATTGTTGAGTTGGTTTTTTGTCCTAAATATAAGACCTATTTCTCATATATATCAATTTTTTCTAAATTACCCCTATGGATACTCCCTCAATCATAACCAAGTAGAAGAGGAAGAAGAGGTATTAAGAAAAATGATTATGGTATTTTAGGAAAAGCGTGTCACATTTCTTTAATTAACTAACTTACCTAATTTTCTTAATCTAATAAAATTAGTTAAATGGGTTTTATATTAAATATCGGAAGAGTATATTCAAATTTTCAGAGATTATGCACAAATTTAAGTTTGAATAGGCATATTATATTATAGATCACCATCATAACACTTTGTTAGCAAACTAACTAATAACACAAATTTACCATCACGCATTTGGAAGTTTAAAGAAACTTTTGGTCAATTGGCCCAAAAAAGAAAGAAAGAAACTTTTGGTCAAAGTTTTAAAAGTTTGAGGTTGTTTTTCTTATAATTTAGTGCCGTTTATTTGTTATTCTTTGTTAATTAAAACTTTGTAATGCTTATCCTTTCATTAATATGATTTGCCTTTTTATCAAAGAAAAAATTAGTGCCTTTTTTGTAGTTTTTATTATCGAAATTTTTATTAAAAACGATAATTGTTGAAGGAAAAAATTTCTCAAACATATAATCATAAAAATTGACGAAGAAATGAAAACGAAAAATGATGGCAAAAGCAGAATAGCATTTAGTTACCGCAGGCAAGATCCCTCACCGTAGGGATTCAATTGAACTTGTTCCTGAGACCAAAAACCTCGCTTTTCTTCGCTCCCTAGCCACCTTCGTTCTTCGGTGTCTCGCAAAACCTCAAAACACTGAAACTTCTGAAGCTATAACTCCAAGGATTTGGGATTTACTCTGCAACCGAGCTCATCATGTATAGAGCGGCAGCTTCACCGCTGAGGTCTCTCAAGGTGAGCGCCCACTTCTTGCGGCAATGCCTTGACTTTCTGTTTCGATCCTATTCAGTGTTTTGTTGGTAAACTGGCCCTGAATAACTATGGCGTTTGATTGACGATGTCAGCCTGTAATGCATCACCGAAAATTTCTGTTCTTTTTCTCTGGGAAAACTCGATTATTGTGATTGGATGAATGTTTTGGGATAATGAGACGTTATTTGGCCAGTTATTCATTTAACGCCAAACCTTCAAAAGCCGAGGCGGATATTTTTTTATTAATGTGGAGAGTAAATTTTTAGCTCATTTTATTTGTTTGCACGGTGTCATCTTATGTATCTGTTGAGGGGACATTTTGTTTTGATTAATATCCTTTTGGTATCAATAAAAAAATTCTGTGACTTTAGGGCCGTGTGAGTAACTTGGGGACTACTAGGTTTGCAACCTCAAGTGCAGTAGCTACAAGGCCTACCTCTGGAGGGTTTTTTAGCTGGCTTACTGGAGAAAGCTCAAATTCTCTTCCCCCTTTGGATACACCACTTGGGGGTATTGCTCTTCCAGCTTCACTACCGGATCATGTTGAACCAAGCAAGACCAAGATCACAACCCTCTCCAATGGTGTTAAAATAGCATCAGAGACGTCATCAGTATGTTTATCTATCCTTTCATGTGATTTTAATACCAGTGACCTATTTACTTGAAGTTTATGTACTTCATTATATATAATCGTTGCCCTGACTTTTTTTTCTTTCTTGGGTTTTACTAGAACCCTGCAGCTTCCGTAGGGTTATATATTGACTCTGGTTCCATATACGAGACACCATTTTCAAGTGGAGCTTCACACTTGTTAGAGAGAATGGCTTTCAAGAGCACTACTAATCGAAGTCACTTTCGCATTGTGAGGGAAGTAGAGGCAATTGGTGGTAATATTGGTGCCTCAGCCTCTAGGGAGCAAATGGGCTACACATTTGATGCTTTAAAAAGTTATGTTCCACAGATGGTAGAATTACTAGTTGATTGTGTAAGGAACCCAGTCTTTTTAGACTGGGAGGTCAAAGAAGAGGTATTTATTATGCATGAATTTATTTTCTCCAAGATAGCATTACTGTTTTCTTACTCTTACCCGTGTCTGTCTTTGGCAAGGTCATACACCATATTCTGCTGAAGGCCTGGGCTTTACCATTTTTATGGCCTTCTCCCAACATGGATAAAATAGTTTTGGAAAATAACAAACCAATAGTGTCTGTATGAATAGGCCATTCCTTTTTTAATTATTCGAGTGACAGTTTAGTATTCCAAAGGTTCTTATCAAGGGAGAGAAAGTGACTCATTGTTTTTTCTATGTTATATAATTGGAGATTCCTAGCCAAGCCTTTAGATCATTTTTGTTTTGTTTGGATAGTTCTGCATGAGGAAAAAAACGAACGCCTTACATTTATGATTCTAGAGTGCTGTTTTATGCTGACAGCCAATCAGCCGTTTGCTTGTTTTCTGATGCCGGAATGGTTGTTAATCATTCACCGAATTTCTAATATTATGTTGAACCATCTACTGATACAGCTGCAAAAGGTGAAAGCAGAGCTTGGAGAGCTTCCAAACAATCCTCAGGGTTTGCTTTTGGAGGCAATTCACTCTGCTGGTTATTATGGTGCATTGGCTAATCCTCTTTTGGCTCCTGAATCATCACTTGATGGACTGGATGGCAGTGTTTTGGAGAACTTTGTTGCTGTGAGACATGTTATTCTTTCTGATATTGGATGCATACTACTACTACTTATTTACTCTGTACTTGTATTTCTTGTGCTGTTCTTGCCCTTTCTAATTTGGATTCTGAATGTTGGACGTGGAAAATTAGGAGCATTACACTGCACCCAGAATGGTACTTGCAGCTTATGGGGTCGATCATGAAGAACTTGTATCTGTTGCAGAGCCACTTCTCTCTGATCTACCAAGTGTTTCCCGTCCCGAAGAACCAAGATCTGTCTATGTTGGAGGTGATTTCCGTCGTCAAGGTGAAGCAGGAGTGAGTATTAGTTTTACCTCCTCAAATTGCATCTATCATATTTCTTAGTGTTTTATGCAGAGGCTCCAAGCCCCCTATCAAATAAAATGTGTTGATACTTATCTACTACTATATGTTGCAACATCAGGGTACTCATGTTGCTATTGCTTTTGAAGTGCCTGGTGGTTGGCACGAAGAGAAAGATGCCATAGTTTTGACTGTTCTACAGGTGCGCATTGTTTCTTAGTTCCTCTGTATCCAATAAACACATTTTTCTCGAAGTGGCACAAAAGTAGAAAAAAAAATGATATGACGAAGGGATGCATAAAACCAATTGCGAGCATTGCAGATGCTTATGGGAGGTGGTGGTTCATTCTCTGCTGGGGGGCCTGGAAAAGGGATGCACTCAAGGCTATGTAAGTCTTTTCCTGTGTCTTCTTGTCTACAACCAACTTTGGTCAATTTTACTTGTTAAGTTGTCCCATCAGAGATGAGTTTTCTTTCTGCTTGCCTCTGATATAAATATGTCTACGCGCTTATTTCTTGCCAAGTATGGCACCAAGTTGCTCTTCAAATCCTTTGGGTGGAAGATCACGAGGTTGAACCTATGGTGTGCACAACCTGTGGGTCAGGATGTGTGGGTGTGATTGTCCCAGATAAAAGAAAAGGGGAAAAAGAAAACAAGAAGCTTATTTCTTAGCTCTGTATCTTGTGCTCTTTTTAATGTTTTAGGTTGATTTAGTTATGTTCGTTTGAAGCAGATCTTCGTGTCTTGAATGAGTATCAACAGATTCAATCCTTCTCTGCATTCAACAGTATCTTCAACAAAACTGGATTGTTTGGCATTTATGCAAGCACTGTAAGCACACCCTTTACGTTCCATACTTACAATTCCTTACATTCTTGTTATTTGGCTTATATTGTTGAATAAAAATGAACTGCCTTATGTTGTGTCTCTAAATCATAACCCTTTGTTACCTAATGCTGAGAGAAGATGGACTTATAAAAAACTTCCAAGTTGAGGTTACCTTTGACTGACAATATAGCTATTTTGTAGCTTTCTGTTGGCCTTTTGTTTGTTTGTGAATTGGTAATGTACTAGTATTAGTTAATATTATTTTGCTAAGCTTGAGTTTATTTATTGTGGCTGTAGAGCTCTGACTTTGTGTCACAAGCTGTGGATATAGCAGCCAAGGAATTAATAGCAGTTGCATCTCCGGGACAGGGTTTTGCTTGCATCTCTCTCTCTCTCTTGTTCTTTCCCATACAGTTTATTTGTGAAGATCCTGGTTTTTTTTTTTTTTGGTGACTGAAGATCCTGGTTTTTGCTAAATTAAACTTACATTTCCTGCAATGGCAGTTTCACAGGTACAGCTTGATCGTGCCAAAAAATCCACCAAGTCTGCTGTTTTAATGAATCTGGAATCTAGAGTACGCTATCTCTATCTCCCTCTCCATCTCCAGTTAATCTAATTGTGATAATTTAGGATAGGGCCTGTGGTTTTCTTTTGTTTAGACTTTCATTTTCACTTCTCTCTCCGCCTATATAAGAAAACCCTTAAAGCATGTGACTGTATATTATCATGGCATGATAAATTTTTCTTGTGGTTTTTCCTCTGTTTCCCTCCTCCTGTTTTCTTACACATGGTCTCCTTTGTAGATGATTGCATCAGAGGACATAGGAAGACAGGTTTTGACTTATGGAGAAAGGTGTAGATTCTATGAACATGCCTTTTTTGTATGCTTTAATTCCTTAATATCAACTAAAATTTACCCCCTTCCATTTTTGCATAGTTGCTTCTACCTCAGCATGCGAAGCACCATTACTTTCTGAGTCTTCAACATTTGAAGGACACATAAAAAAAAAAAAGCAAATGACACATCTCCTAAATATCTCTCAAGTGTTAATAGCCTTGTAGTCTAGTGGCATGAAAACTCAATGGATCCTGCTTGTAACCTCAGGCCAATAGTACCCATCCTTATTATTCAAGGGGGAAAAAAATAAAAAATTCTCTCAGGTAGATGGATTTGGTTCTTGTTTATCAAGCTTTAATAAAGGATAGGACTCAAGTTACTTAGATGTTTGCTCTTGGGTTTCTTCTTTTTTTTTTTTGGGTTAAAAAAAAGTTTAATTGTGCTGCGAACCTCATGAGTGTTTGAATTGAAAAGCTCGAGAAAACATCAAAACTGTGCCTAAATTTTATAATTCTCGCTATGTTGTCTTCAAGGAGCATGGCACATGTTTGTAAAGAAACTGTTTTACCTCCTTTCAGGAAACCTGTGGAGCAGTTCTTGAAGGCTGTAGATGAAATCACGTTGAATGATATTACTAAGATTGCTCAGAAGATTATCTCCTCGCCTTTGACAATGGCGTCATATGGGGATGGTAAATTAATTTCACAATTTTCCGTTTATTTGGTTTCTGGTAATGATAGCGCCTTCATCTTTGAGTAATGAGACATCTCTTTCTTCTTTTTGGCAGTTCTAAATGTACCCAGTTATGAGTGTGTTAACCGCAAGTTTCATGCAAAATGAAATAGCTCATCATCATCAACTTGACTGAGACATCATAATTTCTGGATCACGCTCGCATCCTTGATTCACAGCCTTATCATGAAACCATCTCAGCAATGCTGATAATAAGACCCAGAGAATTTTTTTGTGCGGATCTGAAGAATCTTAAACAGTTTTGACCCCTAAAAGAAAAACTGATTTGCCTATGCCATTATCTGTTCCAAAAGGTGAGAAGCAGAGGATGCATGATCCTGTCGTTATTCTGCTTCTGTTAGAACTAGCATTTAAACCTTGAATACTCAAGGTAATGTTATTTTTTGCCACATATCATGAAGACCAAATATGCTAGTATGATCTGGTGGTTATTGATCACTGAAAATTTTGAAGTTGATGAATTCAGTTTTGTTTTCATAAAGTGGAATTTACGAAAATAATTAATTTCTTTTGAAATGTTCCGTTGAAAAGTAATATTGGATTTAAGAGTGACTCTTTTAATTTTAAATGCTAATCAAGAAATTCCAAACAAAATTAAAATATTAAATTGAAGAAAACACTTCATACTATTTATATCTTATGATTATAAAATCAAAAGTCAATAAAATATGAAAGGTAAAATATATTCATGTCCGTGCGAGTTTTTATTTATTTATGAGCCCAAGTAGAGCTGTCAATAAGGGCTAGTCCGGCCCTAAAGGGCTAGCCTTTGAAGGGCCAGGGCTAGGGCCTAAAAAGGCCGACCTTTTAAAGCCCACATACTTTAAAATTATCTAATTATTAAAGCCCGGCCTTTAGACATGCGGATTCAGGGCTTAAAAGGGCTGGCCTTTTTATATTATTTTTAAAATTTAAATTCTTTTTAATTATTTAAAATAAAAAATAAAACAACAAAACTTCTAAGATTTTTATTCAAATTATAAATACAAGTAAAATAAATTAGTGGTGTATAGATAAAAAAAATTAAATGCCAATAAACTATTGTCCAAAATAAAAAAAAAATCAAAATCTAACAAAACATGAAAAACAGAAAGATAAAAACCTAGCAGTTAAAGATTAACAATATCAACATCATTATTATCTTTATCTTCATCTTCATCAGTATCATCAAGATCAGCAATATTTGATTGTTCTTTATGACAAGTGAGCTCTTTTTCAGTGATAAAAATATTAAGATTTTTGTCTTTATTTATCTTATCTAAAATAAAAACATGCAGTAGTTATAAGTACAAATAAGAGCCTGAACATTTGTTCGAATAAGAAAAGTTTTACACTTTATTAAGATATGTAAACCAATGATAAATGAAGATCTACTAGTTATTATGGTGATTAAAATGTTAAGAATATCAGCTACCATTCTTGAAAGAATTGAAAATTGATTTTAATTTTTCTTCCACAAGTCCAAAACATCTAATTCTTTCCAATTATTTAGCTTGAGTATTAATTGTTCTAAGTATTTTTCTAATTTAAACTTATTCATAAAATACTAATCTATAACTTTATAAATATATTGATAATAATAAAAAAATGGGCGGGCTTAAAAGGGCTAGCTCTTGGCCCTAAAGGGTTGGCCCTTTTATTTTTGAGCCCTATAAGGCTAGCCCTTTTAAGTTCAATTTCCTTTTAAACCACCTAAAATACAAGTCCGGCCCTCTACTTAAAAGGACTTAAAAAGGCTGGCCCGATGGACTTGACCCATTTTGACGGCTCTAAACCCAAGTTAGGCCACACAATGCGGTTGACCAATGTTGTCGCTGGATATTATGTTGGCCCGGCCCGGCCCGGCCTAATGTCCTGAGACGAAGAGGGAAGAAAGCATATGGGTTTATTACTCCGATCTAATCAATATCGATAAATTTAATAATAATAATAATAATAGGAGACGTTGTAAAATAATAGAGATTCATAATAAAAATTTATTTGATTTATTCATAACAATGGGATATTATTATTATTATTTTTTTTTTCAGTTGTACAAAGTTCTGTTTTTCGGCCAATTAATGTGAGGCGTATCATGTACTCGAAAAATCCTTCAAAATATTTTGAAAATTTAAGTCCCAACATCATCTACTCTTTCTATAATATAACAGCTACTCATCTAATTTTAGCCAATTTGAGTGAATTAAAAAATTAGATAAATTTACTAATTATAATAAATACAACATGTTCTCCTTAAATTGTGTGCCATTAAATTATGTGTTAGGTTATTCATTAAGTAAATTAGTTTGAGGGAAAAATAATAATCTTTTGATTATACAGAATTACATAATTATCAACAGAAATTATTTTTTATTTTTACGAACTTAATATGTTGATAAATTTGCGGACCTAGAAATTCATTTCAAATAATTGAACCTTCTCAAACTATTTTTTTTTAAGAACCAAAAAGATTTGTGCCAAAATAATACGCATAAAGAGATAAAGCATATTGAAATCTTCTATTCCTCTGGTCCTAAATATAAAACCCATTTTGTAGTGTAAAATTACACTACAAAATGAGTCTTATATTTAGGACCGATAAGTATTTAAAATTAAATCCAATCACCCGTCTTGATCCTATATCAATAAACAGAGTATTAATTTATATGAATAAAATGATAAAAGTTAACAAGATTTGCACATGAAATTAATGTGCGGATGTTCTCCAATAATAAGGATAAATGATAAAATACAAGGTCTGAGATGACATGGTTGGGTATATTTTAATTTTATAAAAGCTAATTCTGTGTCAATAATTGAGAAGCTGAGGGGGGAAAGAGTCAATAACTGAGAAGGAAAAGTTAATTTAGATTTACTTTTGAATTATTGTCTTCCTACCAAATATAAAAATTACTACATCTGATCTTTAATATAAGAACTAATTTGACTTTTAGTTCAGTCCTAAATATAGGATTTTAATTCACTTTATCTTTCATATTTATCTTTTTTTTTTAAATAGTTATTTTGAGACCCTACCATTGTTGCTTCAAGCATGCGTGATAGTGGAAAATGGTGTAGGGGCCGGTCGAAAATAATGTGCTCAGGATATTTAGTGCTTGGCTTGGGCATATATACATATATATATATATATATATGTATATATATATTCATTCAATCTAATTGCGATTCTGATGCAAAAAGATCTCTTTCACCACATTGAAAATGTTCTGCTTCTTTTAGAAGTTGAATAATTTAATTAGATTAAGAAAATTTGTTAAATTAGTTATTTATAATAATTAAGGGTTATCTTTTCTAAAACACCCTTACTAATTGTATGTATTAGTTAGAACTACTATTCAATGGAACATTTAACAAGCGTGACTACTACAATAATTACTTTAAAAAAATAGATTAATATAAGAGACAAAATAGATTAAAAACTTATATTTAAAACCAAATTAAATATCCAACTAACTCGTATATTAGTATTTAATATATTAGAGAGCGTATATGACAATTGTATTTGGCACATTGATGTTGACTTTTATAAAAGTGACATTTTTCCTTTAACTCGTGTACATTTCTAATTTTCTGTCACTTATATTCCATTGTGTGCAAATTATTGATTGAAAACCATCTAAATACACAATTAAGTTTTGCAAATGTGCTAGACATAATTATTTTCACATCAAGAGAATGCCATTACGAGGCCAGCTACTTTGTCATGGTTCAATGGTTCGTGAGTTTATTTGCAGCTACAAGTGCTCAGACACTCACAGCATCATCAACACAGCCGGTTTGTCACCCAGAATTGATGAGATCAGTTTTTTGCAATTCAAAAATCAAATTAGCTTCCTGTAGGCAAATAAACAATTATAATCACAAATATTTGCAAGTCAATCACTTGATCGATGGCCAATATAATAAATAGGCAACCTTAAACAATCAATTCATTTATCAATTGATATATAATCTAATGATGCATATAAGTATTTTAGAGTGATCATGTAACATATGTTATAATTAAATAATTTAATAATTTTTTTAATATTTTAAAATTAGTCAATTAGATTTTATACTAATCACATGTGGTAGTAATTCAAAGCCATGGGAAAAGAAACACTCTACCACCGTGTCCAACGATGTCCAAGACTGAATGCTTGGTACCTGTCCAAGACTGAGCAATTACGGCAGTGTCCGGCAATGCCCCACGGTGGATGACGACGGGGCGCTGCATTTCCGACTTTTTCGCCGGGAATTTGGCTGGGACATTGAATGGACGGCCATATAGTACAATGGACGATGGAGATGCAATTTCAAAAAGCTTGATGATGTGCCTCTTTCTAAAGTGCCAAGATCAATTGGACGGATAGGATCAGCGATACTGAGAGAGAAACCTCTTCCCAATAACAGACACAAACGTCCTTTTAATTAATCATCCTTTTCATGCATGTGACCATCGGGGTCCCTCTTGACATCAAAGGAGCTTTAGAGAGTGTTTTTAAAAGTAATTTTCACAATAAACTTTTAATCTTATTTATAAGTAAGTTCTAATATATTTTACACAGATAAAAGAAAACTTAAATTTTATTAACTATCATTCAAAATTTAATAATTTTTAATTTTATTCATATTTAATATACATTATACTCTATAAGAACAAAGTCAACACAATAATAAATAAAGAATAAAATTATATGTTCATGTCAAAAATTTCTCTTTTTTTCTTATAAATAGGATAAAAAAATTTCTTTACCTTATAAATAAGATAAAAAAAGTATAAAGTATATATGTAAGAAGGGTTTTGTCTTTACTTATTTAAAAATATTTTTTAAAAGTAATTTTTACATATGCCAAATACCTGAGTCTTAAACCCATAACATGCATACATATATGGAAAATAATATCTTTTTCATGATATCTTTTTATTGGAATAATTCTAAATATGGATACTTTTTGTTTTTTCGGAGCAAAGAGCCCAATAGGACATTCTTGACGTGTAGCGCGTGGCATTATTTGATTTTTGAATCTTCCCCACACAAAAGCCGAAGCTCATCAGAATGATAAAGACCAAAGGCGCCAATCAGACACCCAACACATGCGCTCTCTGTATTACTACTGACTTTATTTGAACCTTTTACCCCTGTTTCAACGTAGCGGAATCATTTATAAAGCTATTTGCAATTTTGCATGTGTTTTCATGACCCCATTTTTATTTAAACCAATAAAACATAGAAAATGAATATGAACTTCCAAAAAAAGTAAATATAATCCCTATGCATCCTGCTTTTTTGGTCATGTTAGAGAAAGAAGGAAATTTTTTATATGATTGTACGACTTTATCTTTTATTTATTCTGTTATATATTATTTTTTTAAAATATATAATCCAGTAGGAGTAAAGTTGAAAATTTAATAAATTTCAGAATTGATATTTAAGATTTTTTTATTCCCATAAAATATATCAAAAATATTTTATAAATAAAATTAGATAAGTGCTTACTTCTTATTTAAATTTTATAGTAGTTACATCTCTTTCTCTTAGACTTCATTGCATAACATTTTCTTGGACTGCATGAAGGCTTGTGTCATGCTTTCGCCAAACTTTTTGACCTTGATTGTTGAATTCCACAGTAATTTAATAAGATAATGAAGGATCATTTCTTTTAAAAGATTACAGGTATTCAACACTCTAAAATTCGCTCAAAAATTAGTTCGCAATATAATTGGTTTAAAACTTTAAATAATTATAAATATGAGGGTATTAGCAATAAATCATTAAAAATAACATATAAAACTTAAATGTCTTCTTCTTTTTTTTGGTAATTAAGGCTTTTAATTTTGTAATTATTAAAATTTATATTTACAACTAATCTTTTTGTGAAATTTTTTTTAGGATTTAACTGTCACTAAGTTCATCTTTTTTTATCCATTTTTACAGAGAGGACCTACTATTTTAAAGACATACTTCTCAGTTTTCACATATAATAAGATCTTTGGGATTTTTTTTTTTTTAACATTCATAGCATTCAGGTTTAAGAGAAAAAAAACCTGTGGTTGTGCATTGCGTTGGAAAATTTATTTGATGGATGAGATCATGAGAGGGCATTTATATCCTCAATAACAAAAGTAATTTAAATAAATTAATGAATAGTTTTCAATATTATCTAGAGCCGGGAATCAGGGCCGGCCCGGCCCTCCAGGGCTGGCCCTTCAGGGCTGGCGGGCTTAAAAGGGCCGGCCCTCCAGGACTGAAATTTTAAAAATACCCCAATTTGCTAAGCCCGGCCCTTAAGCTACAGGGTCAGGGCCGGCCCGCGGGCTTTTGGCCCGTTTAAAGAAAAATACTATTTTTTTTATATTTATCAAATTTTTTTATAAAAATATAAAAATAAACCAATAAAATTATTAATAAAAGACATCAATATGAATAAAATTAAGTCACAAATATAAAATATCATCATATATAAATATTCATCAACATCTAAGAATATCTAAAACATTCATTAACAAGATAACAACATCTAAAAGTTTTATCTATAATGCAATTGTGCAATAAATAAACACTGTCATTAATCTTTTGAAACTTCATCATCACTATAATTAATTACTTTTCTTCATAAGTATGCTTTTCTTTCGTAACAAAAATATCAAGTTTTTCTTCTTTATAAGAATTTTATTTTTGAATTTTGCAATCTAACTATTATTTTACTTTAATGTGAGAAACATTGTTGTTGAAACTCATGAATTTCTAATTCAAATTATAGAATCACAAGTTATATAAGTATAAAAATATTCTATTATCAAATATATATAGTTTAAAAATATCAACGCATATAATATAAATCAAATCATTATTAAAGTCCAAATTAACCGATTTTTTAAAAATTTAATTAGATAAATTATTGTCTAAAACTAAATTTAATTTTAGAATAATAATAATAACTAAATATTTGAAATATTATTAATAATGTAAAAAATTAATAACATTAATATTATATAAAAAAATTTAAAAAATAAAAAAAATTATAAAATGGCTTAAAAGGGCCGGCCCGCGGCCCTTCAGGGCCGGCCCTTTTAAGCCCTCGGCCCTTCAGGGCTAGCCCTCCAGGGCTTGTTTCTCATTTTAAGAGAAAAATATCAAACCCGGCCCTCGTAATTTCAGGACCTAAACTGGCCGACCCGATGGGCTCGGTCCATTTTCCCGACTCTAATATTATCATTTTTTTTTTTTTTACCAGAAGGCTCTAATATTATCATTGATATTTGAATTTTGAAAAGTACAGGATCAGGCACATGTATTCCGTGACTCCTGTTTCAGCACGCCTTCTTATGACACCTGGAATAATTGGATAACGAATCACTGGTATTCGTTTTTATCTTTTTCTTACTTTTCAAATTAATACATTTTTTTATTTTTAAGATTTGACCATACTTTGATTTTAATTCAATAGTTTGGAGCCCTTTAAAAACAAAGAACGCTCAATTGATTAACAATCCATCTAAAGACTTAATTATTAAGAGAATATAATGATGTCGTTACAATCCATATAGTCAATCTCATCTAGTGAGATAAAGCTTATTATTGGTGACAATATTTTGATTTTGGTACCTAGCATTTGAAATAGTTATTTTTTGTTCTTAAAATTTATTCATGTATGAACATTAGTCTTTATAAATTAAATATAGTTCCAACTTTAAGAACTAAAAATATTAGTTTTGAATTTTAAAGACCAAAATTAAAAGAAAAAATTATAATAAAGTCCTAAAGAAGAAAAATGATTATAACATAAGTCTCAAAATTATCATTTTTTGTTCTGTAACTTATCATTACATACTGCTTATATTATTATTAGAATTTTTTAATATTTATTTTTCTTTTTTAGAATCTCATTATAATTCTCTCAAATTAAAATGAGATTAAACTTTATTCATTAAAAATTATATCAATCTTTACTTTTTCTTTATTTTTTTAATGCATTGTTTTTGAGAGAATTATAATGAGGTCTTGAGTAAAAAAACAATTAAAAAATAAGTCCCAGAAGTTGTTATTCTTATTATAAAATTTGTTATTATAAGCCGTTGATGTTGTTATTGAAATTTTTTGATAATTATTTTTCTTTTATAACACTTAATTGTAATTTGCTCTTATTCTTTTGCATCGTCCTTCGCATGCCGCACCAGGCCGCGTGGTCCGGTGTTTGATGGTGATAATACTGTGGGATTTGATTGTAATTTCCTCCTGTTCTTTTGCATCGTCCTTGGCATGCTGCACCAGGCTGCGTGGTCCGGTGTTTGATGGTGACAACACTGATGGAGTATTAATTTTTAGTTTTTTACAGTTTAATTTTGACCCGTTCTTTTTCTTTATTTTTTTAATGTGTTGTTTTATGAAAACTTGAATTTGAACCAACAAAATTAGTCTTCATGTAAATACATGAGAATTTAATTTGGAGGTTCCGAATTTGATTTTGATTTTAGTAGTATTAACAAAGTTAACGTTATTAGATATAGAGTTCAAAACCAGACTTGTTAAAAGCCTTTTTAAATGGGGATTTTACCTTAATTTTGGGAGAAAATTATTTATGCAATTTTAACAGGTTATATTTTTTGAAGAACTTTTGTTTTGGTCTTTTATATTTTTAACATTTTTTATTTTGGTTGGTATATTTTTTATGAATTTTTATTTTGGACAGAAGAATTAAAAAATACAATTTGAAACTATACAAATTAAAACTTAAATTTATTAAAATATAATAAACATGAACTCATTGATAATTACAAATCAACTTTATAATGGATGCATTGAAGGAGAATAAAAAACAGTACACAAACGCATGATATTACTACCTCCTGTTCTAATTATAAGATCTCATTTATAGATTACAAATCAGGTTTTATAATTAGAACTAGAGGTAGTATATAATTATGAATTATGAAATATAAAATAGGATAAAATAGATATAGGCATTACAGATAGGAAAAATTGCAAATAAAAACCCCTGAATATGTAAAATTGTGATTTAAGACCCTCAACTTGAAAAATAGCAAATAAGGACCCGGTTTTATTTTTGCAAATATGAAATCGTGGTAAAATGTCTGAAATACCCCTCAACCAAATGATAAATTGACTTTAAAAAATGATAAGTTCACTTTAATGTATGACAATTTCAGTAAATCAAATCATAACTTGATTGAGGGTATGTTAAATGACAAGTTAACTATTGAAAATAACAAGTTCACTTTAGCGAATACCAACTTCAGTAGACCAAATCACAATTTGGCTGAGGGGTATTTCAAACATTTCATCCACATTTCATATTTGCAAAAGTGAGACCCGATTCTTATTTGCTATTTTCTAAATTTAAGATCCCAAATCACAATTTTACATATTAAGGGGTCTTAATTTGTAATTTTCCCTTACAGATATCTATTATTTTATATTTATAAAATATTTTTTACATGTTTTAATTTATAATGTTTTAGCATTTTCAATTTCTATTCTTTAAAATAATGAGTATAAAATTAAAAATATATTAATTTAATTATAATAGGCTTGATCATAGTCCAACTTAAAATATTGAGATTCACTTAAAACATTCTGCTTTCAACACACTAAAATATGATGAAGATTATCTCTTTTTTTAGATATATTCCTATATTAACGTTTTGGATAAAAATGTGATTATATTTTTTGAAAAATTGATTTCACACATATCATTATTAAATAAAAAAGATACCTACAGGCTGCAAAAGATCTACTTAATTCTAATTTATATTTCTGTTTTATTGAAAATATGTTCAAGCAGCCTGTTTCAGAACAAAATTTAAATAGTTAACCAAGGTCACTGATTTACACACACACACACACACTAAATGTTCTTGTTTTCAATCCGATCAAGATATATGGATTTTTTCCATGCACTAGCCCGGGCCCTTCATATAAAAATTAGTTAGATTTTGGATTTTGTTCTAAATATAAAACCCTATTTATTTTATCTTCCAAATTTATTATTTTTTCCTAAAGTATGTATATTGATTGTGTGTGTGTGTATTAAGGAGATTCCTATAGCTTTTATATTAAGGAGATGAGGTTGTATTATTTATTCCATAACAAATACTTATTATTAATACGATTAACAGTTTAAAAGCTAGTTATATTTATTTGATTGGATAAAAATGTATTAAGCATATATTAAATACTTAAATCTTCTTGATATAAAATGTGGTGGATCACATCATTCATAGGAAAAAAACGACCTTGGGTGCTAAATATAAGATATGCTCTTTTGATTTTATAAGTTACTTCCAACATTTTTTACATAAAAATTTTAAACTTCATTAACTTTACGTAAAAATTCGACAACTTTTTAATTTTATTATTATTTAATATACATTATATCCCATAAGAATAAAGTCAACAAAATAATAAATGAAGAATAAAATTATATATTCATATAAAAAATTCTCTTTCTACCTTGTAAATAGGACCAAAAATAGGACCAGACAAGTAATTTGTAATGTAATTTATACTACAAGCTAAATCATATATTTAGGACTCTTCACACAACTTTTTTTAGACAGTTTTTATGGAATCTTCATATATTTATTATTTTGTCGCGTGGAACTTTTTTAATTCCGTTACTATTTTATTTAGAAAAATAAGTCCTTTTTCTGTAAACTTTTTTTAGTTCAAAATATAAATCATTTTTCCTTTTTTTTTTGGGTCTAAAGTATAGCTCTTGTTTGATAATGATAGCATATCAGGCATTAATTGCTTTTCTTAAGGGTTAAGGTGACCACTCTGAAATATTTACTGGATGAAATTCATCTGCTTTTAATACCACCTCCGATCCTAGTTATAAGATATTGTTTGTAGATTACAAATTAAATAAGATCTTATAATTAAGACAAAAGGTAGTATATTAGAAGCAAGATTGTGCCCCAAAATATTTTAGTGTGCGCTTAATATCCTGTAACCCTTTTCTTAACTTTTTTTTTAAACGTTTTTTTGGGTAAATTATAACTTGTCTTTTTCTACAATTAAATACTATCAGTGACCGTTTTAAATTTAATAAGGGTAGTTTTGGTAAGCATAGTAATAATTATTTTTTTACAAATTTCATGAGTTAATTTCCATTTAACTCGCTGTAGTTATGTAAATTGGACTTATTATATTTTGAATTAATTATAACATAATTTATTAAGAAATTTTAAATCATCATATCACCTATCTTGTGGAATGAAAGACATATAGTTTTACGTAATAATTAAACAGATAGTATCAATGATAACAGGATAGCAGCTCATGAAAAATGTGCAGCTAATATGACTCAAAGTTTATGTACATCGGGTCCAGTAAATATTGTATTTAATATGATATTAAAAAAATTAAAAAAAAAGGGTCTATATCCAAGTGAATCCATCGATGGGGACAAAGAGTGAGTCCATATGTAATTTAAGAGCTTGTCTTCTATTGTGCCACAGTATAATATTACTACAGAAAGATAAATATGAATCAACATTAATCTTTCCCCGCATGAAGTCTATTTAAGGAAAGCAAACCCAAGGCGAGTTCCGGCATCCAAAATCTGCCTTCTCTCTTCTTTCTGAGATGATGAAAACCCTAGTAGTCGCTTTTCTGCTTGTCGCCTGTATTGCAGCGACAAGCTATGGAGCAGAAGAACCTTACCAAATCTTCCCTCTCCGTCTGAAATCCGGGTCGGGCCCAGAAGGCGCCTCCGTCCAGGGCATAACCTGCGCGAGCTGGCGGCTGGCGGTGGAAGTCCACAACATCATTGAGTGGACCGGCATTCCGGCGGAGTGCCGAGACTACGTCGGCAACTACATGCTGGGTCAACACTACAGAGACGACTCCAAAGCAGTTAACAGAGAAGCTTATTTCTATGCTCGCTCTCTCGCTCTCCCTAGAGATGGCAGAAACATCTGGATCTTTGATATTGACGAGACTTCCCTCTCCAATCTTCCCTACTTCGTTCAAAATGGATTCGGGTATACATACAAACATACATACATATATCTTCTTCTTCATTTCTTCACGGATGAATACTGTAGTGTACTTTTAGGCTCACTGGCCATACTGATTTCTTTGTGTGTGTGTGCGCGCGCGCGTGAAGGGCGCTACCATACAACGAGACAGAGTTTACGAGTTTTGGGGAAAGGAGTATCACCAGCACTACCAGAAACGCGGAAGCTGTACAACAAGTTGCTCAATCTGGGCATCAAGATTGTGTTCCTTACTGGAAGAACCACCGATCTAACCACAGCTACCGTTGCAAACCTCAAGAAAGCTGGCTACCACACTTGGCACAAGTTGATCCTCAAGTAAATGATCACTCATATATAATCTTACCTGCATGATCACTAATTTGTATGGCTGTGTGTGTATAGTTTGAGTTGTGTTGTGTGGGAGTCATTGTGGTGTTCTGATGGATGAGAAGTATTGATAGCTTGGGGTTAATAATTACAGGGATACGACGGAGCACGGAGATTCGACGGCGGTGGTGTACAAGTCGGCGGAGAGAGAGAAGCTGGTGAAGCAAGGGTACAGAATCGTGGGAAACATCGGAGACCAGTGGAGTGACATCCTGGGAACCCATACGGGCAGGCGGACCTTCAAGCTGCCCGACCCGGTCTATTACGTTAGTTGAGAGTTGAGATGCTATCCACACATCAGTTTGGAGTAATCTGCATGGGAGAGATGAGAGAGACAGCAAGGAATGATAAGGAAGAAGGAGTGACTCTTTCTATCGATCGGTAGCTATATAGAGCGTCCGGTCCCATCTTTGCTTCTGCTTTCATCTCCTTCAAAATAAAATGTATTATTCCAAATTGATCTGTGAGCTGTGAAATATCTCCATCCGTGAGAAATAATAAATAAAATCTTCCATCTTTATCATCATCTTCATCATACATATATCTATATACACAATTTTAAATTTAATTATAAAATTTAAAAATATGAGTCATAGAATAATTTTAAGAAGCACTGAAAACAACTTTTGTATTTTCTAAATTAGAAGTGAAAAATAAAAAGTGAAAACAAACACGTGAACGCGAGCACAGGTTCAGGGCTTCATATCCAAACATGACATGTGGTAGTGTTCATGGGACAACAAGGCATTGACGGGGTACACATCACCCTTGAACAGCACTAACAGCTATTTGGGTGGAAACTAAACCATGATTTTAAAAGTACTTTTACGTTATACAAAATAAATATATAAAAAAATTTATTTCGTTTTACGAAAAATACTTCTAAAAAGTACTTTGGTACTTCCAAACATCCCCTAAAACCAATTTGGAGACCGTATTATTAAGTACTGCTAATCAAATTAATAACATTAGGCCAAAAACAATTATTATCAAATCATACACCATGCAGATTTATCCTCTGTTAAAAATTAATTAAAAAAAAAATTTCACTTTCCTTTTTATTATCAAATCATTGCAAAGTGTTTTCATGACGCCCTTTTAAAACGACAAAACATAGAGAAAATTGATATGAAATTATACAAAGTGTTTTTTCTTGAGAAGTACTCTCCCGTCTCTTTTTATTTTATAAGAAATAATTTCTCTTAGAATGGCGTTTCTAACTAGAAAAAAACAACTCTTCTTTTTTAAAATTTTTTACTCATCTTTTACTTTTAGCCTCAAAAAAATATGCCACTTCTTATTTTCCACAATAGATTTTACTTATTATCCCTCATATACTCTGTTTACCGATAATGGTATATATAATTGAAAAAAAGATGAACATATCTTACATAGTTATTATTTTAACTAAGTTTAACAACATTTTGAATCACATGATCTTAGTAGTTGTTTCTTATAATAAAGAATGGAGTGAGCATAATGAATATGAGTAGAGTGGAAAATTTATTAAATTTTAAAACAGACTGTTGATATTTAAGGTTTTTCTTAATTTTATTAAATATGATTAAAGTAGCTTATAAAAATAAAATCAGACGAGTACTTACTTTTTTTTTCACATCTCATTTCCTGGGCCTTCATGACATACTCCTTTGGCACGGAGAGAGAAGAGATTTTGTTCTATATTTATAGGCAGAAAAAAAAAATTATATGAATGTACAGTTTTACCCTTCATTTATTATTATGTTGACTTTATTCTTATAAAGTATAATATATATTAAATAGAGAGATAAAATTAAAATTTTGTTAAATTTTAAATGAG
This sequence comes from Neltuma alba, assembly GCF_004799145.2. Classification (NCBI taxonomy): domain Eukaryota; kingdom Viridiplantae; phylum Streptophyta; class Magnoliopsida; order Fabales; family Fabaceae; genus Neltuma; species Neltuma alba. The sequence continues at coordinate 2,403 of NW_021634463.1, read as the reverse complement.
AGTAATAAGGTTTAAAATTTTTCTTGATTATATAAATACATTGAAAGTAATTTATAAAACACAATATCAGTAACATTTTCCTGTGCTATGCGGAGGGTTTGGTAATTGCTTCATCAAATTTTCCACCTCAATTTGACAAATTTAATAAAATAATGAGGTCATTTTCTAAACGTCTGAAAAAAAACACACAAAAGATTGTGCAGAAATCGTCCGTGTTCAGCGAGATCAATAATTTAAACCCTAGCATGTGATGAAGGAGAACGGGAGGACGATATGATAACGATATGGCCCATTAAAAAAAAAAAAATCATTTCAACAAATAATTCAGAGTGTATCGAGTATCTGAACTATTTCTTAGTTACACCCAGTATTCTAAAGTACTACTCCGGTCTAATTATTAGAGCCAATTGACTAATTTGAGGAGATTAAGGAAGTAAGTTGAGTTAGTTATTTGTCCTAAATAGGTGTTGTCTTTTCTAAAATATCCTTGCTAATCAAGTGTATTGACTAAAATTATATTGCTAGAAAGGCTATTTTAAAAATATATACTCCTCGGTCCTAATTATAAAGACCCAATTGACTTATTTGAGGAGATTAAGGAAGTAAGTTTAAGTTGGTTATTTATAATAAATAAGTGTTGTTATTCCTAAAATATCCTTGCTAATTAAGTATATGGCTAAAACTATCATTATTAGAAGGTTATCTTGGAAAAAAAAATGCATAAATATAAGAGAGAAAATGGATTGGGTCTTATAATTAGGACCAAATAAAAAGTCAAAATGGGTCTATAATAAGGACCGGGGAGTATATAAATATTAAAGACAAAAGGATCGATCGGGTCTTATATTTAGGACCAAAACAAAGTCAAAACAAGGTGTTATAGTAGTAATTTGTAATGTAATTTACGATTAAAACTCATTAAAATGCAGCAAGCAATGTCATGAAGAGCCAACGGATCCTTACGCCAGTTAACATATATGGACAGATAGGCTTAAATTAGTGATTGAATCTGGATTTGAGGTGTGGGTCGCAAAGGAACTTCTGGAACCAGCTTCATGAAGCCGAGAAATGGCCCTGCAGCACTGGTGTGGTTCTGTGGTTGTGAATCCAAGTGAGAAGATATGGATGCGTTCACGGAAGATTGGTGCTTTGGATTTGACGAAAGTGACAGAGGGTGAGGGAATAGCATTCAAAGTGAGCATTTTATTTCCTGCCTGGCTTCCGTCCGGTGGTCAAAAAGGAAAAACTGAGATCTTTAATTGACCATTTTTTCCTTCCAAAAATCAAAATGCCTGTCTTTCCATATATGTTAACTGACATCAGGATCCGTTCGATTCAGATGAGATTGCTCCATCTTTAATATCTTTAAGGGTAAAATTCATATCAGTGATTATTTATTTTTAATAACGATATTAGATTAATCACATATTATTAAAAAAACATTAGTCCACAAGATATCTTAAATTACTTGTCATTGTTAACTTGAAATTATTTTTTTTAAACTTATATCAACAGATAAATTGACAAACTGAAATAGTAATATTGACAACCATCACGACATCTATAACAAACTATCACGGCCTATATTGACAATTCTCTTATTTCAGCACTTTTCTGTACTAGGGGTAATAAGGTCTTTTTAACTTTTTCATATTTCAGTCAAGATCCTTTGTGGCTCCAAAGCAATTATCAAATTTTCAGATTTTTTTGCAGTATTTTATCTTCTATGAGACCTTAGCTTAATTTTCCCTAATTTTTAAGAAAAATTTTTCAGGATTTAACTGCCGACGTGTCGTTGTGTCTTGCATAGGAAATTTACGGGACGGATGAGAGAGCATTTATATTATAAATGACAAAAATAATTTAATAGTTTCGTAGATACATACCCCACTATAGATATATGAAAAGGACAGGATCAGGCAAGTGTATGGCGTGATTTTTGTTTCAACGACCTTTTCATGGCCACCTGGATAATGAATCACTGGCGTTCGTTTTTTCCTTTTATTTTTACTTTTGAATTAATTTTAAAATTTAAAATTAGTTCTTTTCATCCTTAAAATTTACTTGGTCCGTAAGTAGTTATTCCTTATAAGTTAAATATAGTCTCAAATTTTAAGAATCAAAAATGCTGATGATTTAAATTTTAGAAACTAAAAACTAAAGTGACATTAAATTTAAGATTAAAATTTTATATAATTTTTTTAAAAAAAAAAATCTGTTGCCCTTCGCGTCATCGCGTGGTGCATGGCGTCCGGCGTCCGGCCCCTTGCTCCCACCGCGTCGTCCGGTGCTTGGGGTAATGCCGACAACAAAAAATCAGTACTAATGCATTAAAAGCTGTCTGGTTCCCGCCTGTACATATATAAATAAAAAGTTAATACTGATTATTAGTTATTATAATTT
>NW_021634462.1:0-38360 GCF_004799145.2 Neltuma alba | reverse complement strand
CGAGACCAGTCATCCAAGGACGCCCCCGTTTTAAATTTAAAGAATGATGCAAACAAAATGGGTCCGGCAGCCCTAACGCAAAGCACCAATAATACATCATGAAATAAAAGAAGGCAAAACATGCATATTTCGTGCATTGTAAGAAAGTATATTTTTAGCATTTTACAAACGCATGCTCTAATTAGTTACAGAATTAAAGAGTACAAATTTTTTGCCCAACAAGTTTTTTTGAGTTCAAGATTATTCCGAAGTATTAAAATAGAGCAATATTATCTTTTATTTTAAAAATATTAACAGTTAATGTTAACAATTTAATTTTTTTGATAAGATGGGGTAAACTTGTTGCTATGTTCTGAAATTTTCAGATCGATATCAAACCTAAAATAACTTTTAGACAAACAATAGAGTCTTGAACCATATTTGGTCATGAGCGAAAATTTCCTGGACATAATTAGTCCTGAGGGAAACCATCCGGCATAAAATTTTACATTAACCCTTTACTTATGTTTATTACAATCCCGTTTTCATTCATGATCAATTAGGTATATTGCCATATCATGGGCATGACGAGAAAAATTGTTGAAAATACCATTCCATACCAACAAGCTACGTGAGGCCATCCTCTGAGCACCAAAAAGTGTATGTATAGCAAATGCAGCAATAACGCATCAATGAACAGAGGAATCACAGCTTTTTAGTAGAATCAAAATATGGATTTGTTTTTTATGCTTATTGGTTAAGAACCTGGAGGAAATGATCAAATGAAAGTTAAGTTTCAAGAAATTGATTGAATAAGAACTAAATTTAAGTAAACTTTACACAAAAATGAGTTGAAAATGGTACAAATATAAAAATTTAATCTCAATGAGAATTTAAGCTCATAGGACAATTTTTTAATTTTAATTTTTTAATAAACAAAGCATCAACCAATAACTCAAATTAAAAACGCAACGTCTCTACTGCTCTAGGGCTCCTTCTAGTAATGATTTACAATTGAGATTTTTATATTTACAATTGTCTAAATTAATATTTGAAAAATTATTTCTTAATAAAATTTTTAGAAACCTTATTGTAAAAATTATTGGTGATGGGAACATAGAACAATTTGAGCACATATAATCAATAATGTACTTAAAGAAAGAGATAACAGCATAAAAGAGTGGGAAAGGAAGAACTTCGAGAAAGAACATGCACAATGGTTTCCACCCACATATATACATATTCCATATATTTAAGAGAGAATTTTTCCAGCAAATTGTTATTGATGGGATAACTTTCTTTAATTCGCAAATAAACTTCCGATTTCTCAATATAAGAGTTAACCTGATCTAGCACATTATTCCTTCCACATTTAATCACAAAGTTTCGATAATGAGTTGTACTATTCATGATTAGACGAACATATATAAAAATTTTCTGTATACCACTTATATTTTCAGTGTGTAAGTATTGATATAGTTGATAAAATATATAACAAATACTAGGTGCTATGTTCTTTATTATCTGTTTTTTTGGGTCTATATATACTTTAGGGGTATTAAGATGTTAAAAATCATCCACATTAATAATCCCATATATTTCCTCTTTTTCTATGCATAGGATTTGAATAATTAGTTAAATTAGTTATTTATAATAAATATATGTTATCTTTTTTAAAATACTCCTTTTAATTATATGCATTACAAAAACTGCCCTCATTGATGAATAGATTATTAATTTCAGTAAATAAGTATAAACTTCTAAGATAAAGCAGATTGAGTTCGCTTACATTATAAGTAAGATTGAACTTACAACCTCCTATTTATAAAAGAGTTGCATGCCACTTTTATGCAAGTTCATTGGCTTTTCTATGGATTATGAAGAGTTTATAAACAAAACTTATAATTATTTATTATGACAGCGCGCGTCTTCTAACAACTAATAATAAATGCTAATATATATACATATATATATAAGTGGAGAGAGTGAAACTAAAACCTTATTTATTTATATCACTACTGCAAACGCACACGCACACATCAGCAGTAACAATAAGTGCACGCTAAGATTCTTGAAGCTTACTGCATAAAAACACACCACAGGCACATGTAACTCTTAATTATTTCCTTCTCCATATGATACCAGTTCATAATCTACTCATAGTGCTAATCAGGCTACTGGAGCTATTTTAATCATGTCTTCGTCGTCGTCGTCGTCGTCGTCATCGTCATCATTGCAGTCACCCCTCCACGCAAAAAAACTGCAAAACTGATCAGTTGGGGGGTTGGCCCAATGACACCTACGGCGAACATAGGAGAGCAGGTTCCATGCATAACCTAATATAATAATGAGACGCCCCATATTATAGGGTTTTGCAGCAATATTAATTCATCAGACCAATATACGAAATAGAGCAGAAAACTCTATAGTAGTATTCTAAGAAACTGCCGCCAATGTAAGACTAATTTCTATGACTGATGAAGTCATATATGGAGCCTCCCCATATATGTCTGCCTTTTATAGCCGACAAATTAACAATGGAGTTGCTTTCAAGCATATATCCGTACCTTTCAAGAAATGAAATACATTAAAGGCGACAGAATCTGGAAATATAAGCAAAAGTGTTTAATTTTGGTTTATAATTAATACTGGTTTGGATGACTTTTATTAAAAAAATGAAAGATTTTTAAGAAATAATATAGTAGTAAAAAAGCCAAAAAGTAATATATACGTACAATTTAGAAATAGTTTTAGTATTTTGATTTCCATAATCTATAATGGTGATGCTCAACTTTGCTAAGAAGAAGCAGATTGGATTGTTATGAATATAAAACTAAAATAATAAAAGAAGCATATGCTGTAAAGATTTAGCGCATATGCTGCTATATATCGAGCACGAATCACAAATGATGAACTCTAAAAGAACTTTTATTGAAAAGACAAAGGGGAATTTATTAACAGGAAATTAAAAAAAGATGTTTAATTTGTTTGATATATTCTTGGTTGAATAACTTTTATTAACAAAATTGGTCCAAAGAACTTTTATTGGAGAGATGAAAGGATGAACATTTTTTAAGTCATTAAAACTTTTTAAAAAATTACTATATAAAAAAAGCAGAAAATTCATCATGTAAAATTTACAAATAGTGTTAGTATTCTAATTTTTATAATATATATTGATACCTAACTTAATTTTGCCCATGGGCTTATGCTGTAGAGATTTAAAGCATATGCTGCTATCAAGCATTAATCACAATAATGTTCCCCCAGAGCTCCAAAAGAAACAATATAATATGTGAAGAAAAAAGGCAAGACATCTTTACAGGAAAAATTTTTTTATTTAATTTGTTTGATATATTTCTTGGTTGAATAACTTTTATTAACAGATTGGCCCAAAGAACTTCAATTAAAAAGACGAAAGGATGACAGTTTTGTTCGAGATTAATTTATATATATATTTACATATATAAAGCACAAAATTAATCATGTACAATTAATGTTAGTATTATAATTTTTTACAATATATATTGGCTCCTAACTTAATTTTGCACATGGGCTTGAAACAGATGAATATAATGTCAATATAAAATATTAAAATAAAATAAAATAAAAATATATTGTTCACAAATTGTGCTATGACTTGTATCTTATATAGTTTGTATAAATATGATCTAATAGCATGAAAATTGTTCTATATCAAAAAGATAAGAGGTTTGATCCTTTGTAATATCAGATTATTAGTGTGTTCTCTTTTAAATCAAGGAAGGAAAAAACCCTTATTAGTTTAGTGTAATCCATGAAGAAACAAAAGCAACAGGCTTAGTGAAGTCATTCTTGAACAACACCAAAGATTCAAGCAAATGCTTCAAATCAGGCACAATAATGATCACCAGGGCCAAGAGCCCTAGAGCACCAATAATCAGAAAAGAAAGGTATGTTTTATGGGAAAATAAAAAAATTATTTAATTTTATGTATATTTAGAGCTGGTATTCTTTTCTTTTATTGTAGGTAATCAGGTTTAATTTGTTATTAGACACTAAATATGAACATTACTCCCAGCAATAATTCAAATCTTGGCTTATTACATTGTGAGAGACTAATCTTTTTTGTTAGACCTAACTCCACTGGTTAAAGTCGGTAATTCAAAACTCATCAATTCTATAAGTGTTATATATATATATATATATATATATAATATATCTGCACTCAAGCACTGACCAATAATACGTCCTATGTATGAAACCCAAACACTAGTATATCCAAGAAGAAAGACAAATTTCTATGAAAATTGGAAAAAAAAATCCCCTGGTCCTCAATACATAAAGACCTAATTAGGGAGTTAATGTTAGTTTTATATGTAATACTTATTTTATAGGAAAAATTGCAAATAAAGACTTCCAAATATGTAAAATTTATGATTTGGGACCCTGAATTTGAAAAATAGCAAATAAGAATCCGATTCCACTTTTATAAATATGAAATGTGGGTGAAATGTCTAACTGTCCCTCGGCCAATTGTGATTTGGTCTACTGAAGTTGTTATTCGCTAAAGTGAACTTGTCATTTCCCATAGTCAACTCCTCGTCATTTGGCATATCCTCAATCAAGTTGTGATTTGGTCTACTGAAATTGTCATTAGTTAAGTGAACTTGTCATTTCTCATAGTTAACTTGTCATTTGGCTTAGGGGCATTTCAGACATTTCAACCCAAATTTTGATATTTACAAAAGTGGGACTGGGTTCCATTTGTTATTTTCCAAATTCAGGGTCCAAAATCACAATTTACATATTTAGAGGTCTTTATTTGTAATTTTCCTATTTTATATGCTTTTTTTTTCAAATTAAATTCCATTGAATCTTCTCTCTCAACAATAATTAAGTAAAAGAGAGAGGAAATAAAATTAAGAACGAGATGTTTAGGGTATTTTAGAATAAATATATCATATTAACTAATTTAACTAACATTATCAATTTACTCAAATTAGTTAATTATATCTTATATTAAAAACCGGAGGAATATTTATTTTGTTGTATACTTATTGTTCAATTATATTATATTTCTCGCACAGCTACATGGGTTGGTGACTACAAAGAAATATTCAAAGAAATATTCAAACTTTAATGGCTACAAATTTATAATGCGTTTGGGTGATATACCAGCATCCAGCCACGTTTATCAAGATATCACGCACCTTCAATTATACAGAACTTGATTTTATGATCAAGGCCCTTAGGGAATCCACTATAACAGAGTAATTTAAGCCCATTTTAACAAGCTTTTTGCCCATTTCTTTCCATTAGGCCTATTCCTCAGATAGCCTTCCCCCATCATAAAGGACAACGGCGCAACATGTGAGGCCCAAAACTGTGGGGAGTTTTTTTTATGATTTTCTCCAAATATTTAGAGTATTAAATGTTTAAAAAAATCATAAAAAAATAAAAAAATAAGTTATTTTTTTACTCATAACATAACAAAATACTACTTATTATATAAAATTTAATGATAAAGAAAACCAAACCAAATTTGGAAAATGCCCCAAAATTGAGGGGAACTGGGGCTGCGCCACCCTCATTCCCCTTATTCTCTAGAAGCTTCCACAAAATACTAGATACATATATTAAATCTTTGAAAGAAATATCAAAAGCTTTGCCAGTCTCTATATATATATATATATATTTTCTAATGTATGGATAATTGGAATAATATAATACTAGGTGATATATTATGTTTGCACCATCATTTCTTTCCTATATATTTTTGAGATATTAAATTACCCACACATTAATCCCGCCTGTTTTGTGACATATATGGGCAAATGATTTTTATTTTCATATTTGTTTTGCGCGTGTGACACAAACGACGGTAGAGTATAAACTAGAATTAACCTCATTTATTTATAACAGTGTAAATATACATCAAAAGTAACAACTAGTGCGAGCCATTATTGTTCTAGCTTGAAGTTTTCCACAAAATACGACACGTATATATATGTAACTCCAATTAGCTTCTTCTCTATTATGCCAGTTCATAATTAGTAGTCGTAGTTCTCAGGCTGCTGGGGCCACATCAATCCCATTACCAACGTCGTCGTCACACCGTCACCCTCCCCATGAAAGTTGCGAAACTGATCAGTCGTCGGAGTAGAAAATGCCGCCTCCGCGAACATGGAAGTGCAGGTTCCATGCAAGCTACCAAGACCACCATTATAATGTATGATGTGCGCTTAACTACATTAATTTATCAGACAAAGGTACGAGGTAGAATGGAAAACTATATATAATATATTATCTCCGGTTCTTAATATAAAAGTTAGTTTGATATTCAATTTGATCCTAAATATAGACTCCAATCTATTTGTATTTTATATTTTATTCATTTTTTTCTTTAGGTAGTCCCTTGTAGTAGTTACACATATTAAAGATTTAATTTGTAGGGTATTTTAGAAAAACAATACCTATTTGTTATAGATAGCTAACTTAACAAACTTTTTTAGTCTATTCAAATAATCAACCAATTCTTATATTAAAAACCAAAAGTAGTACTATGAAACTGCTCAATTTTAGACTTTTGTTTGACTTGTTGAAGTTATGGAGTCCTCCCTTGTCTGCATTTTCTACCCAGAAATGAATTAACGGTGTTGCTTTCATGTATAATTCGGAAAGATATATATATTCGCTACACTTTCCATTGCTTAAGAGCAGATTTGAGGAAGAGATAATAAAGAGACAGAACTGAAGGTGTGCGTGCATTATTGTCTGATATCTTTTAAAGGGAATTGGGAATAAAATTTGCAATTTTTTTAAATTTTTTCTGTAATAAGTAATACGTAATTTCATGATATATACTCTCGTTTCTCCAATTGGGTCATTCCAATATTTGATACCCTAACAAGGTTACAGTTTTGTTTTTGTGGAGCTATCTCATTTGGAAGCAGATAATAATCAAAAGTCGATTAATTATCATCGATGAAATAAGGTTGTAAGGTTGAAATTTCTCCCTTTATCTTCATGTTATATCCTCACATTATACTACCTCCGATTCCTAATATAAAAACTTGTGTGACTTTTATTTTGGTTCTAATATAAAACTCCAATCCATTTTATTTCTCATATTTATCCATTTTTTTTCAAGGTAGTCCTTGTAATAATAATGATAGTTTTAGCTAGGGGTGTTCAAAGGCCGGCCCGTCCCGGTCGACCCGTTTCCGATCCCGGTCTTATTGGGACGGGACGGATCCGTCCCGAAATTTTTCGGGACGGGACACGGGACAGGGTCGTCCCGTCCCGGTTCCTTTTTTATTTATTTATAATTTTTTAATTTTTTTATCCTATTTATATAATATCATATTTTTCATATTTTTTTAAGATTTGAGACTATTGTATGGAACTATGGATATATTTATTTAGAGTTTTTATTTTTGTTAATGATTTGAGATTATTGATGATTAGAATTTTTAACAAGTTTTTATTGTGTTAAAAGCTTTTGTTTAGAGTTTTTAATGACTATTATATGTAATATTTTGAGTTTTTGTTTAAGAGTGTCCAAACAAATAAAAAAGAAAATAAAAAGATGTTTTTATAAGGTTTAAGCCCAAAGAATATAATTAAAAAAATCAGATTTTTTTTTAAAAAATTTTCGGGACGTCCCGGATCTGTCCCATTCCGACCTGGACCAGGACAACCCGGGATGGGCCGGGACACCGGGATAGATTTTTCTGTCTTGTTACTGTTCATCGGGACGGAACCGGGACGGGCCTGTCCCGGTCCCGATCCGTCTCGTGAACAGCCCTAGTTTTAGCCAATATGCTTGATTAGTAAGGATATTTTAGAAAAGATAACATCTATTTATTACAAATAACTAAATTAACTAATTTTCTTAATTTACTCATATTAGCCAACTAGCTCTTTTATTAAGATTGAAGGTAGCATAAGAGCCAATTGACTAATTTGAGCAGATTAAAAAAGTTTGTTAAATTAGGTATTTGTAATAAACATGTATTATTTTTTTTAGAATACCCTTACTAATCATATGTATTAGTTATAACTACCATTTGATAAAAATTTTTACATGTGCAACTACTATAGGGACTACTTTGGAAAGAATAGATAAATATAAGAGACACAGTGGATTGAAGTTTTATATTTAGGACCAAATTGAATGTCAAACTAACTCTTAGTAATACTTTATATGACTCTACATAAAAGAAATATGAATCGATGACTCGGGATCGTCTGGTCCATTCATTTGGTCCAACTCGAGCAAAACTCTAAGTCTTGTACGCTGAACATGTGTTCAACAACTTTGTTCCACATTGCTGCCACAAGCATTATTCCTATGATGAGGTGGATCATTGTGATAATTCCCAAAGTCTCACGTTAAGGTTAGCGATCAATGTCAATAACAACATATATACACAAATATATGTGCTGGAATTTCTTGTGGGGCTCTTCAGCGATGGAATAATGTCGAAAATGCAGCTGACCAAGTTAGACGAGCCATACAAACCGGTTTGTGAAGGAGGTCAACATGGCCGGCTTAGATCTGTGGGGTTATCAAATTCTTCTGGAAGCCACTAATTTATTCTCTACTACTGAAAGTTAGTTATATCTGCAAGAAGAAACAAGGCAAGATATAATATAACAGTGCTAATGCTTTGTGTAAGTTTGAAAATTATGTCAGATTTGCTTTTATCCAAATTCTGCATAAGCATTCTTTATATATATACTACATTCGATCTTTAAGATAAGAACTAATTGACTAATTTGAGTAAATTAATAAAGTTTGTGAAGTTAGTTATTTGTAATAAATATGTACTGTCTTTTCTAAAATATCCTTGCCAATCATGTGTATTAGCTAGAATTACAAATTAAACATTTAATATGTGCAACTACTACAAGGACTATATAAGGAAAAAAATAAATAAATACAAGAGATAAAGTGAATTGGAGTCTTGTATTTTAGACCAAGTTGAATATCAAACTAGCTATTATATTAAGAACCAGAGATAGTATATGCACAAAAAAAGAAAATTAAACAAGTTGAATCCTAGGAACTCACCGTGGCTACAATATGCTTATGACTCAGCACTGATATGTAGTGCTTAAAAATCACTCCCAACAAAGGTTCTTATATAGCATTAGGATTTGAACTCATGACTTATTGGGTTGGATCAACCTTTGTTGGTAGGTCATGTCGTCGCTTGATCATATTTGATCACAATCATTTGCTTCAGGGAACAAATAGAGATATTACGGAGGATGTCACTTTGCGGAAACTTAAATCTTCCCTTTAATTTGTAGGGGGATCTCAGGTGGAAAATAAACTTTGTAGTCATATTTGGCTTAAGAAGGAACAATATAACTGGGACTGATTAAAGTTAATTAAGTAGTGCTTAGAACAGTTTTCTGCATTTGGAATCAAATCCCACTAATTCAAGATGTTAAATTCATGTATATTATTACTCAAAATGCAATCATTCTCAAGAATGATAATGGTGATAAAGACTTGGTCGTAAATCCTATCTATATACTGAAAAGTATATATAGAGTGCTTAATGGAATATTTAAATAGATTGGTTCTCTCGTTTCCTCATCACACTTAGATATATATTCTATCAGATGGACTGAGAATTACACAAGCCTTTTTTCACTCTCTCAGGGTCTTCAGACTTCTCAGAACATGATAAATTTTTAGTTCTTCAACGTTCATATCCTTCAAGAAGAGGAGATAGTAGCCTCAAGCATGATTTAAATAAAAGGCTGGTCCCTTTGAATTAACAACAAGATCAAGGTGGTCATACATTTATGATTCCATAATTAAGAGAGAAGTGGGGGCATCAATGGAAAAAATTGGATCAATTATTCGCATAAATTATGAATAGTATGATATCTCTCAAACTCTCTGCGTTCGTACAAATCAAATCGTGTGTATGAGCGTAAATTGGATCAATCTAGCTAGGTAATAGATGCATTATCACTTCTTTTTCAGTCTGTATATTCTGGAGATCTCAAAGAAGCTAAAAATTATATTACCATCTATGAATTAGACTGTTTCTTTTAATGTACGATCGAAGAAAATGGAACATGAGAGAATTGAGAAAAGGGAAGATTTCCCTCACTTAAATGGTAGAATTATACCCCCACACACAAGCACGCGCGCACACACAACCATAGTGATTTTCTATAGAAATAAGCGCATATAGACTAAAACCATGTCTATTTATGACAGTAAATATGCAGTAAGATTAATTCTAGAAAATATTAGAAAAAGTTGTTTTGTGTGTGTGTGTGTGTGAGAGAGAGAGAGAGAGAGAGAGAGAGAGGCAAAGCCGACAGACAACCATGGACAAGCGTGTAAACTAAAACCTCATTTATTTATACCAGTGTAAATATATATATATCAGCAGTAACAACTAGTGCAGGCAATTATTCTAGAAGCTTGTAGAAAATACTACATATGTAACCCTAATTAATAGTTAGCTTCTTCCCTATAATACCAGTTCATAATCTACTCGTCGTTCTCAGGCTGCTGGGGCTACATCAATCCCATTATCGCCGTCATCGTCGTCGTCCCCATCTCCCTCAGCATGGAAGTTGCGAAACTGATTAGTCGTTGGAGTTGCCCAGAAAATGCCTCCGGCGGGGAACTTGGGAAGATCAGATTCCGTGCAACCTAAGATCACCATTATGATATGTATGATAGGCAGCACTATTAATTTATCAGACAGAGGTACGAGGTAGAATAGAAAACTATATAATACACTACGAAATGTAAGACTTCAATTTCTTTGACTTGATGAAGTTATGGAGTGCTCCCATGTCCGCTTTTTATACCCAGAAAACGAATCAATGGTGTCGTTTTCATGTATATATTCATATAGATGTATATATTCTGTAGACTTTTAAGAAGATGCCTTAAGTGTAGATTTGAATAAGAGATAAAGAAGGCGTTTGATAGTTAAGTTTCATAAGGAAATGAGGATAATAAAAAAACACAATGCTGATCCTTTTTTCTGCGGAATAAGTAATGTGGTTTCGTGACAGACACTCCTGTTTCAATGGGGATTCAAAGGACAACCTGCTTCTTCAATTTACATCTAATAAGTAAGGTTATATGTTCATTTTGTGGATTAAGGGGGCAAAAAAAAACCCCAATGGAGCATTTGGAGCCCGACAATATTGCTTCAATAATCTAAATTATCAGTATTTGATAACTGGTTTTGGGGCAGCAGCACTTGGGACCTCTAATACTACTTCAGTTTCTAATATAAGAGCTAGTTTGACTTTCAATTTGGTCTTAAACATAAGATCTCAATCTACTTTATCTCTCATATTTATTTATTTTTTATAAAGCAATCCTTGTAGCAGTTTTACATGTTAAAGGTTCCATCAAATGGTAGTTCTAGCTAATACACATGATTAGTAATGGTATTTTAGGAAAGATAACGTATATCTATTATAAATAACTGAATTAACAAATTTTCTTAATCTATTCAAATTAGCTAACTAGCTTTTATATTAAGCACTAAGGTAGTATAAACCTTTTGTCTTCTTCCCTTCCCCACAATATATATCACAGATGCAACTTTAAGAGTACTAAAGCGAATGAAGGGATGACATGGGACTGTCTCGTCCATACGCTAGGTACAGATGGGCAAGTGAGAAGGCCAACTGGAGCAAAGCTCATGTCTGGTGTTGGTTTGCCACACTCAACATGTGTTTAACAACGTTGTCCCACATTCCTGCCACAAGCATTATTCCTAGCTATTATGAAGTAAAGGTACTGACGAATCAGTACAAGCACTAGTTTTGCAAACAGGTACTATCAGACCTGTGGGGAATAATCAAAGCCCTCTTGGAAGTGACCAAAATTCTCTTTTGGCTGGGTCAAATGTATTACTTCTTCTAGTTTTATTTATAAAACCTCATTTGTAGTTTACAAACGAGGTCTTATAATTAGATTCTTATAATTAGGACTGGAGCTAGTATAATACTAGGCACCAACACCTTGCTGACTGCAAGTGCAGGACCATATTTGCTCACCAGAATCTGAACCCTTGGCTCATTATTAGAAGTGGCTGGATTAGATATCATTCACAAATACTACGTTCCGTTCTTAATATAAGAGCTATATAATTAATTTGAAAATGTTAAGGAAAAAAAGTTAAGTTGGTTATTTAAAACAAAGGTTTATGTTCGTTGACTTCCCTAAACTATTATCTTTATTAGTTATGTGTAATAAAACTATCCCTTAGTGGAAACCCCTTATAACAAATAAGGATATTTTGGAGAAAAAAAAGTTTAGTTATAAATTTGGTAGACAAAATGAATTAGAGTCTTATATTTAGGATTAAATTCAAGAGGCACTACAACTTGATCTCCTTTTTTGCAAAATCTTTTAAATTTGAGGGCGTGTGTGTCAGAGTTTCATATTATAATCTAATAATTCTGCATAACCATTATATTCTAATTCTTCTTACAGATAAAACTGTATTATTTGTAAGTGATCAACGAGGTGTATAGTCCTAGGACCTTTGTTGTTATCCCAAGACATCACAACAAATCAAATTTTGAAAATTAAACTATTTATTCACTTGTCTAAAGATCCTAATGTGGCCAAAGGCTTTTCATCAGAATCATTTTTACTATAGGAAACTTGATCTTCCCTTTTACATGTTTGATCACATGGAATCAAAAATAAATCATACAGTCCTATTGGGTCTGCATGGTATATATGGAATTCTGTCGATCAGTTCCAACATAGCGACTTCTGCACAATTTGTTAAGAACATGCATTGGGCTTGCTTAAAGTTAATATTTATCACCATCTTCTCTGCATTTGGAAAGCAAGAAGGGAAAGAGAGATAAGTTAATTAATACGTCCTATTGATTCATATGATTCAAGATGTGAAATGCAAGTACAGTATTCTTTTAGTTCTAAATATAAGACTCATTTTGTAGCTAGTATTATATTTAGGATCATAGCGGTATTACTTAATAACATGCCTTCACTCATCTCAAGAATGATAATTATAACCTAATCCAAGAAGAAATGGAGGGACATTAACGGCCTACCACTACTGTCAAAATTCTGTTTGAACTGTTTAGAATTGCAATGCAGAGATATATCTTACTGAAGAGAAATCAAGTCCAAAGTGAATGTGATGGGAATTAAGTGCTGATTGGTGTTCTTGATCAGTTGATAAGACGTAGATTCTTTATCTTAGGATGTCAAAGTCTTGTTATGTTTATGTTCTTCTCAATCTCCTATGTACTATTCAAGGTTTGTGCTTAATTAAAACAACACGATCGTTCTCCTGGGAGATCAATTATTAATTGGAAATTAAATATAATCTGAATTGTAAGCACAGAATAAAAACAACCTATTCCTAGCAAGTGGGTTAATATAATTACCGGTAAAATAATAATGAAAATTGAAATTAGCATCTGAATTCCATTTTTTTTCTGCTCATTTTATTATGTAGTTTGAATAAAAAAAAACAATATCTCAACATACGTCAATATAAAATGTTTCGGCAGCATTTTTCATAACTTTGACTTCTCAGCGAAGTAGATTATCAGAGTATACATGTGTCTATTGAGAGATAAAGTGTTGTTTAAGTTTTAAATTAAAGGCAAAAAAGAAGAAGAAATCTTTTAGTTTTATTTGCAAATGATGTGTAGTGTATGATATGTGGAAAAGACGGATCAAACTAAAAGTAACAGTAATTTTTAATTAAAAATTTTGAACGTTCAAACAAAGGTCCATGAGTAACTCATATTATCAATAAATTGTCTCTTCGCATATGTCAAATGCTTTGTGCCGAATTGAAGTATCTATAGCCAGAACAAAATTTGAAGCATATGGGTGATATTAAAACTCACTATTAATTATACCAAAAATATTAATTTAAAATTTAAGAACCAGATAATTAATTTTAAAATATTAAAAAAATTAGTTAAGTCAATTATCTTATTAAAAAAGGTGTATATGTTGGTTTTTCCTAGTGTACCCATTCTAATTGTTTGTATTCAAAATTAGTACTTTGTTGACGAAAAATCTCCGGCACAACCAATAAGAAAAATTTTAAAAAATTATAAATTTAAAAATAAAGAAGATTGAGATTTTATATTTTCCAAAAGCAAAACAAGACTCATTCACATTTAGGGGGGGGGAGTATTTTATAAGACTAAATTGGATTCTTCTATGTATGGGAATTGGGAATTGAGGGCTTTTCTTCGGTCAAATATATAATGATGGATACAAGTATGTGTCATCGCCATCATGTGTGTGTGTGTGTGTGTGTGTGTGTGTGTGACCTTAAAAGCGAGCTTTTCAAGAGTCACATGTGAACTTTTTATTGTATTTTTCTTGTCTAATTGAAGATACAAAAAACCTGAGCCATCTCATCATCTGGCCTTCTTCTGATCTGATAAAATCAGCACAGTTATAAAACTAAGAGAAACCTCCCACTACTCCCTAATTTAGAGTCTTCTGGCCTCTTCATCAGTTCTTCTATAAGTGGCCTTTAATTAATGTCATTCTAGTAATAAGGAAATTGATGGCTTCCACACAATCACAGAGAAGAGACCTCAACACACACACACACACACACACAACTTCATGCCAGTCCGCCATTGAGAAATGCTAGAAGTACTACTTCTTGTCAAAAGCAGCAGGTGATTTAAATATAAAGGCTTATTACTTTGCATTTAATTTATATAATTATTAATACAATTTGTGTTCAAAACCTTCAAAGTCCCTATGAAGTCATATATTTAGCCAAATAGTGTTAACCCATTATCAGACCTTCCTCTATATGCATGGTAATCCAATGGAGCCATTCTTGAACGTTAAGTGACTTGAAACTGAAGCCAATTTTAATGGGCAACTTGTACAATAAATTAATCATAGGAAACCTGAAACATCTTTTTTTAAGATGCACAGAGTTAAAAATAGAGGAGGGAGAAGAAACAACCATTTACAACTACACACACAACCAAATAGTACGTATAGAGTGTAAATGTGCAGAGTTTAAGCTGATAATTAAACTAAAACCTCATTTATTTATCACAGCATAAATATCAGTAGAAACAGTAAAAGTATGGGGATCTATGGAAAAATTGGATCAGTTATTCACATAAATTATGAATAGCATGATATATCTCAAACTCTGCAATAATACAAATCAAGTTGTGTGTATGTGTGTAAATTGGATCAATCTAGCTACACGAAAAACACCAAATCAACATGCTTATGATAGTTAATCAATAATTGTCACGGGTCTTCACATATTTCCTTTCCCAGTTGTCTTTTGTTTGTTTGTTTGCTTTTTTTTCCAACTTCTTTCCCAATTGTCATCATTATTGTTTCCTCGAGAATGAAAACCCTAACTTGAAACAGATTATTATTAACACCGAAAAGGGAACTGATCCATTTTCTCATAGTTTTCCTTTTCTTTTTCTTCTTTTCTTGTGAATTGGAAGTTGTGGTTCATCTTAATAAGAACTAGCAGACGCCATCCCAATTAAATAACAACCAGATCTGCTCCATATATATGTTGCACATTATTTCAATAATGAGCCCTATATATATATAATTGATGCAACAAATTAAATACTAGGTAATATATGCATTACCCCTTCTTTTTCTGTCTGTATACTGTGCAGATCTCAAGGAAGCTAAAAATTATATTACCATCTGAGTTAGATTGTTTCTTTCTATGTACGATTGAAGAGAGTGGAACATGCGAGGATTGCGAAAATGGAAGCTTTTCCTCACTTAAATGGTAGAATTACACACGCGCCCACACAACCGTAGTGATTTTGTATAGAATTAAGCCCGTATAGACTAAAACCTTGTTTATTTATGACAGTGTAAATATGTAGTAAGATTAATTCTAGAAAATATCACAAAGGGTTGTTTTGTTTGTGTGTGTGACAAACAGAGCCAACAGACAACGATGGACAAGAGTATAAACTAAAACCTCATTTATTTATAACAGTGTAAATATATATATCTATATATATATTTATATCAGTAGTAACAACTAGCTGGTGCAGGCAATTATTCTAGAAGCTTCTACAAATACTACATATGTAACTCTTAATTAGTAATTAGCTTCTTCCCTATAATATACCAGTTCATAATCTAGTCGTAGTTCTCAGGCTGCTGGGGCTACATCAATCCCGTTATCACCGTCATCGTCGTCGTCGCCGTCTCCCTCCGCCTGGAAGTTGTGAAACTGATTAGTCTTTGGAGTTACCCAGAAAATGCCTCCGGCGGCGAACTTGGGAAGATCAGCTTCCGTGCAACCTAAGACCACCATTATGATATGTATGATATGCAGCACTTGGCTATTAATTTATCAGGTAGAGGTACGAGGTAGAATAGAAAAATATATAATACACTATGAAATGTAAGACTTTAATTTCTTTGACTTGATGAAGTTATGGAGTGCTCCCATGTCCGCTTTTTATACCCAGAAAATGAATCAATGGTGTCATTTTCATGGATATATTCATATAGATATATATATATTCTGTAGATTTTTAAGAAGATGCCTTAAGTGTAGATTTGAATAAGAGATAATGAAGGCGTTTGATAGTTAATTTTCATACGGAAATGAGGATAAGTGAAAAATAAGATGCGGTTCCTCGTTTCTTCGGAATAAGTAACGTGGTTTCGTGACGGACACACGTGTTTCAATCGGGATTCAAAGGATAACCTACTTCTTCAATTTACATCTAATCAGTAAGGTTACATATTCATTTCGTGGATTTTTTTGGGGGGGGGGGCTACGCCAGGGGAGCATTTGGAGCCCAACGATATTGCTTCAATAATCTGAATTATCAGTATTTGATAACTGGTTTTGGCGCAGCAGCACTTGGGACCTCTAACACTACCTCTGGTCCTTAATATAAGATCTAATTTGACTTTTAATTTAGTTTTAAATATAAGATCTTGATTCACTTTGTCTCTCGTATTTATCTATTTTTCTAAAGTAGTTATTATAATAGTTGTATATATTAAAGGTTCCATCAAATAGTAGTTCTAGCTAATAAACATGATTAGTAATAGTATTTTAGGGAAGTTAATACCTATTTATTATAAATAACTAAATTAATAAATTTTCTTAACCTATTCAAATTAGTCAACTAGCTCTTATATTAAGAATCGGAAGTAATATCAACCTTTTGTCTTCTTCCCTTCCCCACAATATATACTCTTTCAATCCTAAATATAAAATCTACTTTGTAGTGTACATTACACTATAAACTGGGTTTTATATTTAGGACCGGGAGAGTATCATATATGCAACTTTATGAGTACTAAAGTCGAAGGAAGGGATGACATGGGACCGTCTCGTCCATACGTCAGGTACAGATGGGCAAGTGAGAAGGCCAACTGGAGCAAAGCTCATGTCTGGTGTTGGCTTGCCACACTCAACATGTGTTTAACAACGTTGTCCCACATTCCTGTCACAGGCGTTATTCCTAGCTATTATGAGGTAAAGGTACTGATGAATCAGTACAAGCACTAGTTATGGAAACAGGCATCATTATACCTGTAGGGAATAATGAAAGCCCTCTTGGAATTGAAGTGACCAAAATTCTCTTCTAGGTCAAGGTTGGGTCAACTGTATTACGCTTTCGGTTCTTAATATAATACTTAATTATTGAGTTGATTTTCGTCCTAAATATAGGATATATTTCTCATATTTTATTAATTTTTCTTAAATTACTCATATTGATACTCCTTCAACTATAATTAAGTAGGAGAAGGACACATGATATTAAGAAAGATGATTATGGTGTTTTAGAAAACACGTCATGTTTCTTATAATTAACTAACTTATCTAACATCCTTAATCTAATCAAAGTAGTTAAATAAATCTTATATTAAGAATCGGAAGAATAAAGTACTAGGTACCAATTCCTTGCTGAGTGCACATATGGGACCATATTTGCTAAGCAGAATCTGAACCCTTGGATAATTACTAGAAGTGGCTAGATATCATTCAAAAATACTACTTCTTGTTCTTAATATAAGAGCTAAAAAATTAATTTATAGGTATTAAAAAGATATGTTAATTTGGTTATTTATAACAAAGGTATATGTTGACCTCTCTAAACTATCTTATTTAGTTATGTGCAATGGAGCTACCCTTTAGTGAAAACTCCTTACAATAAATAGAGATATTTTGGAGAAAAAATTAATTATAAATTTGAAAGACAAAATAAATTAAAGTCTTATATTTATGATTGAATTCAAGAGGCACTACAACTTGATCTCCTTTTTTGCAAAATTTTTTAAATTTTAGTGTGTCAGAGTTTCATATTATAATCCAATTCTGCATAAGTATTATATTCTAATTCTTCTTATAGATAAAATTGTATTATTTATAAGTTATGAACAAGGTGTATAGTCCTAGGACCTTTTTTGTTATACCAAGACATCACAACAAATCAAATTTTGAAAATTAAACTATTTTTTTCACTTGTCTAAAGATACTAGTGTGGCCAATTCTCAACCAAGTAGGCTTTTCATCAGTAGAATCATTTTTGCTATATGGAAACTTGGTCTTCCCTTTATATGTTTGATCACGTGGAATCAAAAATAAATCATACAGTCCCATTGGGTCTGTATGGTATATATGGAATTCTGTCGATCAGATCCAACATAACGACTTTTGCACAATTTGTTAAGAACATGCATTGGACTTGCTTAAAGTTAATCCTTGTCACCATTTTCTCTGCATTTGGAAAGCAAGAAGGGAAAGAAGAGATAAGTTAATTAATAAGTCCTATTGAGTCATGTGATTCAAGATGCTAAATGCAAGTACTTCTCTGGTCCTATTTATAAGACAGAGAGGACAGGTTTTTTATTATCATATTTATAAGTTACTTTATTTAATTTTTAGCATGAATTACTGTTTTGAAACGTGTGTATATGAAATGAGGGTCAAGTTAAAAATTGTTATATTTTAATGGAAAGCTAATGCAGTTTAAATTTTTTTTATAGCATTTTTCATAACTTTGACTTCTCAGCAAAGTAGATTATCAGAGTATATGTGTATTGAGAGATAAAATGTTGTTTAAGTTTTAAATCAAAGAAGGAAAAAAAATCTTTTATTTGAGTTGCAAATGATTTGTAGTGTGTGATATGTGGAAAAGATGGATCGAACTGAAAGCAACAGGAAGTTTTAATTAAAAATTTTGAACGTTCAAACAAAGGTCCATGAGTAACTTGTCATATCAATAAAATGCCTCTTCGCATATGTCAAACGCTGTGTGTGGAATTGAAGTATCTAAAGCCAAAAAAAAAATTGAAGCATATGGATGATATTAAAACTCACTATTAATTAACTATAACAAAAGTATGAATTTAAAAATGTAAGAACAAGATAGTTAATTTAAAAATATTAAAAAATTAGTTAAATTAGTTATTTTATAAAGAATGTATATATTTGGTTTGCTAAAGTATCTATTTTAATCATTTATATTCAGAATTAGCTACTTCTTTGGTTAAAAAGCACAATCAATAAGAAAAGTTTAGAAAAAAATTATAAATTTAAAAAATAAAGAAGATATAAATTTTTTTATTTAAAAACAAAGCAAACTCTTTTACACTTAGGAGGGGAGTATTTTATAAGACTAAATTGGATTTTTCTATGTATGGGAATTGGGAATCGAGGGCTTTCCTTCAGTCAAATATATAATGATGGATGTGCATATATTATCAATCATATATGACCTTAAAAGTGAGCTTTTCAAGAGTCACATGCGAACTTTTTATTATATTTTTCTTGTCTAGTTGAAAACACAAAAAACCTGAGCCATCTCATCATATATCTTGCCTTCTTCTGAAATAATAAAATTAGCACAGTGATATAAAACTAAGAGAAACCTCCCACTACTCCCTAATTTAGAGTCTTCTGGCTTCTTCATCAGTTCTTCTATGAGTGGTCTTTAATTAATGTCATTCTAGTAATAAGTAAATTGATGGCTTCCACACAATCAAGAGAAGAGGCCTCAATATATATATAACTTCATGTCAGTCCGTCATTGAGAAATGCTAGAAGTACTACTTCTTGTCAAAAGCAGCAGGAGATTTAAATATAAAGTGTTATTACTTTGCATTTAATTTATATAAATTATTAATACAATTTGCGTTCAAAACCTTCAAAGTCCCTATGCAGTCATATAATTAACCAAATAGTGTTAACCCATTATCAGACCTTCCTCTATAAGCATGGTGATTCCAATAGAGCCATTCTTGAACGTTAAGTGACTTGAAACTGAAGCCAATTTTAATGGGCAGCTTGTACAATGAATTAATCATAGAAAACCAGTTATTTTGATCAAATGATAGAAGACCAATGCATTTTCGTCCACCTGAAACATCTTTTTATACAGAGTTATAAGAGAGAGGAGGGAGAAGAAACAGCCGTTTACAACTACACTCACAACCAAATAGTATGTATGGAATGTAAATGTGCAGAGTTTAAGCAGATAATTAAACTAAAACCTCATTTATTTATCACATCATAAATATCAGTAGAAACAATAAGAGAGAAGTATGGGGATCTATGGAAAAATTGGATCAATTATTCACATAAACTATGAATATATGATATCTCTCAAACTCTGCAATATTACAAATCAAATTGTGCGTATGCGGGTAAATTGGATCAATCTGGCTACACGGAAAACACCAAATCAACATGCTTATGATAGTTAATCAATAATTGTCACGGGTCTTCACATATTTCCTTTCCCAGTTGTCTTTTTTTTTGTTTTTTTGTTTTCCAACTTCGTTCCCAATTGTCATCATTATTATTGTTTCCTTGAGAATGAAAACCCTAACTTGAAACAGATTATTATTAAAACACAAAAGGGACTGATGCATTTTATCTCAGTTTTCCTTTTCTTTTTCTTCTTCTCTTGTGAATTGGAAGTTGTGGTTCATCTTTATAAGAACTAGCAGACGCCATCCCAATTTAATAACAACCAGATCTGCCCCATATATATATGTTGCACATTATTTCAATAATGAGCCCTATATATATGAATAATTGATGCTACAAATTAAATACTAGGTAATATATGCATTATCACTTCTATCTCTGCCTGTATATTCTGGAGATCTCAAGGAAGCTAAAAATTATGCTACCACCTACGAGTTAGACTGTTTCTTTTTATGTACGATCGAAGAGAGTGGAACATGTGAGGATTGAGAAAATGGAAGCTTTCCCTCACTTAAATGGTAGAATTACACACACAAAACCATAGTGATTTTGTATAGAATTAAGCCCATATATAGACTAAAACCTTGTTTATTTATGACAGTGTAACTATGTAGTAAGATTAATTCTAGAAAATGTTACAAAGAGTTGTTTTGTGTGTGTGTGTGTGAGACAAACAGAGCCGACAGACAACGATGGACAAGAGTATAAACTAAAACCTCATTTATTTATAACAGTGTGTGTATCAGTAGTAACAACTAGTTAGTGCAGACAATTATTCTAGAAGCTTCTACAAATACTACATATGTAACTCTAATTAGTAATTAGTTTCTTCCCTATATTATACCAGTTCATAATCTAGTCTTAGTTCTCAGGCTGCTGGGGCTACATCAATCCCGTTATCACCGTCATCGTCGTCGTCACCGTCTCCCTCCGCCTGGAAGTTGTGAAACTGATTAGTCGTTGGAGTTGCCCAGAAAATGCCTCCGGCGGCGAACTTGGGAAGAGCAGCTTCCGTGCAACCTAAGACCACCATTATGATGTATATGATATGCAGGGCTATTAATTTATCCGACAGAGGCACGAGGTAGAATAGAAAGCCCTATAATATACTATGAAATATAAAACTTTAATTTCTTTGACTTGATGAAGTTATGGAGTGCTCCCATGTCGGCTTTTTATACCCAGAAAATGAATCAATGGTGTCGTTTTCATGTATATATTCATGTAGATATATATATTCAGCAGACTTTTAAGAAGAAGCCTTAAGTGTAGATTTGAATAAGAGATAATAAAAAACACAACGCGGTTCCTTTTTTATTTGGAATAAGTAATGTGGTTTCGTGACAGACAAAACTGTTTCGATGGGGATTCAAAGGACAACCTTCTTCTTCAATTTACATCTAATAAGTAAGGTTATATGTTCATTTTGTGGAATTAAAAAAAAAAGAAAAAAACTAACCCAAGGGAGCATTTGGGGCCCAAAAATATTGCTTCAATAATCTGAATTATCAGTATTTCATAACTGGTTTGGGGCGCCAGCACTTGGGACCTCTAATATTGCTTCCGATTCTTAATATAAGAGTTAGTTTGACTTTCAGTTTGATCCTAAATATAAGACCTTGATCCACTTTGTTTTTCATATTTATCTATTTTTTTCAAAGTAGTCTTTATAGTAGTTATACATATTAAAGATTCCATCAAATGGTAATTTTAACTGATACACATGATTAGTAATGGTATTTTAGAGAAGCTAAAACCTATTTATTACAAATAACTAAATTAACAAATTTTCTTAATCTATTCAAATTAGTCAATTAGCTCTTATATAAGGACCGGAAGTAGTATAAACCTTTTGTCTTCTTCCCTTCCCCACAATATATATTAGAGATGGAACTTTATGAGTACTAAAGTCGAATGAAGGGATGACATGGGACTGTCTCGTCCATACGTTAGGTACAGATGGGCAAGTGAGAAGGCCAACTGGAGCAAAGCTCATGTCTAGTGTTGGCTTGCCACACTCAACATGTGTTTAACAGCGTTGTCCCACATTCCTGTCACAAGCATTATTCCTAGCTAGCATGAGGTAGAGGTACATACTGAAGAATCAGTGCAAGCACTAGTTATGCAAACAGGTATTATTAGACCTGTGGGGATAATCAAAGCCCTCTTGGAAGTGACCAAAATTCTCTTCTGGCTGGGTCAACTGCAATACTCCTTTGATCATTAATATAATACCTAATTATTAGGTTGATTTTGGTCCTAAATATAAGCCATATTTCTCATATTTATTAATTTATCCTAAATTACCCCTATTGATACTTCTTCAACTATAATCAGGTAGGAGAGGGAGAGGGGATATTAATGAAGATGGTTATGGTGTTTTAGAAAAAACATGTCATATTTCTTATGATTAAATAACTTACATAATTTTCTTAATCTAATCAAATTAGTTCAATAGGTCTTATATTAAGAACCATAAGAGTATGATACTAGGTACCAATACCTTGCTGAGTGCACATACAGGACCATATTTGCTAACCAGAATCCGAACCCCTGGCTAATTATTAGAAGTGGCTAGATATTATTCACAAATACTACTTCTTGTTCTTAATATAAGAGCTAGATAATTAATTTGTAGATATAAAAAAATAAGTTAAGTTGGTTATTTATAACAAAAGTATACGTTGACTTTTCTAAACTATCCTTTTTAGTTATGTGCAATGGAGCTACCCCTTAGTGAAAACTCCTTATAATTAATAGAGATATTTTGAAAAAGAATTTAGTTCTAAATTTGATAGACAAAATGAATTGGGATCTTATATTTAGGACCAAATCAAGAGGTACTACAACTTGATCTCCTTTTTCGCAAAATCTTTTAAGTTTAAGAGAGAGAGTATGTCAGAGTTTCATATTATAATCCAATTCTGCACAAGTATTATATTCTAATTATTCTATAGATAAAAATGTATTATTTATAAGTTATGAACAAGGTGTATAGTCCTGGGACCTTTGTTGTTATCCCAAGACATCACAACAAACCAAATTTTGAAAATTAATTTGCTTTTTCACTTGTCTAAAGATACTAGTGTGGCCAATTCTCAACCAAGTAGGCTTTTCATCATTAGAATCATTTTTACTATATGGAAACTTGGTCTTCCCTTTTAAATGTTTGATCACGTGGAATAAACAATGAATCGTATAGTCCTGTTGGGTCTGTATGGTGTATATGGAATTCTGTCGATCAGACCCAACATAACAACTTCTGCACAACCGGTTAAGAACATGCATTGGGCTTGCTTAAAGTGAATACTTGTCACCGTTTTCTCTGCATTTGGAAAGCGAGAAGGGAAAGAAAAAAGCTAAGTTAATTAGTAAGTCCTATTGATTCATGTGATGCAAGATGTTAAACGCAAGTACTTCTTTGGTCCTATTTATAAGACAGAGAGAAAAGATTTTTTTTTTATTCTATTTATAAGGCACTTCATTAAATTTTTAGTATAAATGTCCTATTTTGTTTTTCTTTTATTATAATTATAGTGTAAACAGTTATTTTTTTTAAAAAAAAGATGTGTATATATGAAATGAGAGTTAAGTTAGAAATTATTATATTTTAATGAAGAGCTAATACGGTTTAATTTTTTTTTTTGTCTGTGAAAACATGTTGAAAGTGTTTTATAAATAGAATCAAACAAGGAAAGTATTACTTAATAAGAACATGTCTTCATTCATCTCAAGAATGGTAATTATTAAAACCTAATCCAGGAAGAAATGGAGGGACATTAACGGCCTACCACTACTGTCAAAATTCTGTCTGAACTGTTTAGAATTGCAATGCAGAGATATATCTTAGTGAAGAGAAATCAAGTCCAAAGTGAATGTGATGGGAATTAAGTGCTGATTGGTGTTCTTCAGTTGATAAGACGTCGTAGAGTCTTTATCTTAGGATGTCAAAGTCTTGTTATGTTTATGTTCTTCTCAATCTCCTATGTACTATTCAAGGTTTGGTTTTAATTAAGCCAACACGATCGTTCTCCTGGGAGATCAATTATTAAATGGAAATTAAATATAATCCGAATTGTAAGCACAGAATAAAAACAACCTGTTCCTAGCAAGTGAGTTAATATAATTACCGGTAAAATAATAATGAAAATTGAAATTAGCATCTGAATTCCATTTTTTTCTGCGCATTATATTATGTAGTTTGAACAAAAGAAATAAACAATATCTCAACACACGTCACTATAAAATGTTTCGGTAGCATTTTTCATAACTTTGACTTCTCAGCAAAGTAGATTATCAGAGTATGTGTCTATTGAGAGATGAAGCGTTGTTTAAGTTTTAAATCAAAGAAAAAAAGAAGAAATCTTTTAGTTTTATTTGCAAATGATTGGTAGTGTGTGATATGTGGAAAAGACGGATCAAACTAAAAGTAACAGTAATTTTTAATTAAAAATTTTGAACGTTCAAACAAAGGTCCATGAGTATATAAATGCCTCTTCGCATATGTCAAATGCTCTGTATGGAATTGAATTATCTAAAACCAAAACAAAATTTGAAGCATATGGAAGATCTTAAAACTTACTATTAATTAATTATAACAAAAATATGAATTTAAAAATGTAAGAACAAGATAGTTAATTTTAAAATGTTAAAAAAATTACTTAAATTAGTTATTTTATAAAGAATGTATATATGCTAGTTTCCTAAAGTATCTATTTTAATCGTTTACATCTGGAATTGACTACTTCTTTGGTTAAAAAGCACAATCAATAAGAAAATTTCAGAAAAAAATTTATAAATTTAAAAAATAAAGAAGATTGAAATTTTTTTTATTTAAAAACAAAGCAAACTCTTTTACACTTAGGAGGGGAGTATTTTATAAGCCTAAATTGGATTCTTCTATGTATGGAAATTGGGAATTGAGGGCTTTCCTTCAGTCAAATGTATAACGATGGATGTGCATACATCATCAATCATATCTGAATAGGGGTGAGCATTCGGTTTTTCGATTCGGTTATCGGTGATAACCGAATAACCGAATAGAATAAATTTTAAACACCGAACCGAAACCGAATAACCAAACTAACCGAAACCGAATTAACCGAAAATTTCGGTTCGGTTAATCGATTAACCGAAATATATAAATATGAAAAATAATTTTAAATTAAAAATTATAATAAAACACAATTATAACCATTAATTAATAAATATTTCATCATTCAATGTGATTTATTATAATAATATTTATTATAATCATATTTATTGAATATAAATATATTTAAAAAGTTCACATATACCCACATATATATTTATTATAATAATATTTATTAAATATAAATATATAATATATTTATTTTGGTTATTTGGTTATAATCGAATTTTTTTCTATTAATTGAACCGAACACCGAAACCGAATTGTTTAAAAAATAAAAACCAAATATATAACCGAAAACCGAAATAACTGAACCGAAAAACCGAAATTAAATTCGGTTAGGTTCGGTTTTGCTCACCCCTATATCTGACCTTAAAAGTGAGCTTTTTTTTTTTGTTGAATTGAAGCTGAAACACAGTACAAAAGGGCCAGAAACAAAAACAGCTCACCCCCTTCCTCCTCTCTCTAAAAAGGTGGAGGTGATCAAAAATGCAAAAAGGATTGTCTAGAGTATGAGACAACTTAGCTAAAAGATCAGCTAAAGGAATTTCTTCCCTAGGAGAAAATGTAGGTAAGACCCTCCAATTGTAATTAAGGAGTGTCCTGGTGTCCTCAATAATATCTTAGAAAAGGTGATCCTGAGAATAGCCTCTCAAAATGAGATTAAGGGCTTCACTAAAAGTGAGCTTTTCAAGAGTCACATGTGAAATTTTTATTATATTTTTCCTGTCTAATTAAAGACACAAAAAACCTGAGCCATCTCATCATATATGTTGCCTTCTTCAGAACAAAAAAAATCAGCACAGGCGTATAAAACTAAGAGAAACCTCCCACTACTCCCTAATTTAGAGTCTTCTGGCTTCTTCATCAGTTCTTCTATGAGTGGCCTTTAATTAATGTCATTCTAGTAATAAGTCAATTGATGGCTTCCACACAATCATAGAAATTAAAACAGACCTCAATATATATATATATATATATATAAATTCATGAGAGTCCGCCATTGAGAAATGCTAGAAGTACTACTTCTTGTCAGCAGGAGATTTAAATATAAAGTGTTATTACCTTGCATTTATATAAATTATGTATACAATTTGTGTTCAAAACCTTCAAAGGATCTTGAACGTGAAGCGACTTGAAACTGAAGCCAATTTTACCGATAAGAGTAAAATATGTATACTTTACATTAATTGTTATAAATGGGTAACTTGTATAATTAATTAATCATAGAAAACCAGTTATTTTGATCAAATAATGCAAGACCAATGCATCTTCTTCCACCTGAAACATCTTTTTGAAGCTATACAGAGTTAAAAAGAGAGGAGGGAGAAGAAACAACCGTTTACAACTAAACACACAACCAAATAGCATGTGCAGAATGTAAATGTGCAGAGTTTAAGCAGATAACTAAACTAAAATCTCATTTATTTATCACAGCATAAACGTCAGTAGAAACAATAAGAAGCTAGTGATGGGAAAACTCTAGAAACTAGCACGAATTAGTACAAATATATGACTCTTAATTAATCCCTTCTCTACATAATACCAGCTTTTAATCTACTCTTATAGTGCTTAAGCTGCTGGGGCTACATCAATCCCACTATCACCATCGTCATCGTCGTCGCCTTCGCTCTCCACCACCGTAAAGCTGAGAAACTTATCATCCGCCGGAGAAGTTGCCCAGATATTGCCTCTGCCTCCCCAGAAATTGAGAAGAACAGTTTCTTCCATGCAACCTAAGACCGCCATTCTTGTAATATATGATGCAGCAGTATTAATTTATCAGACAAAGATACGAGATCCGAGGTAGAATATACAGAAACTATGTAGCGCGCTCTGAAGCTGCCTCTCTCTTGCGAGACTTTTTTGTTTGTCTGGTGAAGTCATGGAGTCTCTCCATATCTGCTATTTATAATCCAGAAGATATTGGAGTCGCTTTCAAGGGACAAACATATAATCATATAAATATGTGCTCTAGACTCTTTTTTAGGAGATGCTTCAATTTAAGGGTAGATTTGACCAAGATAATAATGGTGGCGACCGGAATTTTAATTTGTTCGATTGGTAGTTTTAATAAGGAACTGAAAATAACTAATACAGAATCACGGATGCATCTAACTTATAAAATCTATAGTAAGGAAACTATTTACTATAAATCATAAATATAAAATATATATATATATATAGCTCATTTCTCAAAATTCATTTTACATGTATGGAGCCCATCTAGTTGGAATTAGTTGATATAGTTTCTTTTTTATTTTCCTTTTTATAGCTTGCATGGAGTTTAAGAAAACAAATGACGTGAATGGAACTTAGCATCCATCATTCTTGATATTATTTTCCTGTAGGATCAATACCTTAATTTTTCTAAGTACATCCAACACCATATGATGTTATTTTTTAGTTACATTCAATATCCTAATCCAACACCCCTAAGTAGAAAACATTATTTTCTTTTCCTCTTAATTGGAGATTCAACGAATAAATTAACTACTACTTTATTAGCTACATCATTCATTACTTCTATAATTTGGTATACCTAGTTACAAGAAAATCTTTAAGCAAAAAAAAAAAAAATGAAGACAAACAATCAAATTAAGATATTTTTGGAGAAACGTTTTTCTTTGAAAGACATCAAATGATGAGAATTATAATGACAACTACACCAAGAAATCCACTAACATTGACTCGAATACCACTTTTCCTTCCACTTGATGAGGTGGGTGATAAGATAGGGTATGTAGGCACCACAACAAATAAAAAAAACAAAAAAAAAAATGAAACAAAAGTTACAACCAAAAAAATCCCATCACGAACAAAATCCGTCACAACACTTGTTTCTATTTTTCATCGCAAATTAGGCTATTGAAAATTTTTTATAAAAGAACTTGTAATTAAGAAACTAGTTGAAAATCAAAAGGCATGTAGTTTTTCACTAAAAATTTCCAAACATATCTCTTTCGTTTTCTCTTTAAACTCTTGTCTCCTCATTCTCTTCTTTCGAGAGCCAAACTATACCCTAAAACCCACTTTTTCTCATAGGTCTCTTTCATATTACAATGCGGTACTACTTTTTCCCTTTGTTTCCAAGACAGATCCTCACACCACTTTATCGCAATAAGCCATAAAGCAATGAATCGATGACTTGGGATCGTCTCGTCCATTCGTATGTCCAGATTGGCAATTCAGGACCCAAACTCGAGCAAGGCTCATGTCTGATGCTGCCTTCCCACACTGAACGTGTGCTTAACATCCTTCTTCCACATTGCTGTCACAAGCATTATTCCAATGACCTGGATTGTTATTATCATTATTGTTGTGGCCATTTATATACACACACACGCACACACATACGTCAAGGTATTGAATCAGCAAAAAGGTCAGATTATTATTATTAGGGCAAATCAAAAGATCGTCTGTTTGCGTTGCGTAGGTTTAATTTTGGCCTAATTTGTGGTTTTTGTTTCTCTATGTGGCTTTTCGAGTCGGGATTGAGAGGCTACAAGATGGGTTTTATTTTTATTATAATATTCATTTGTACAGTTCCAGTTTCAACTTCATTATTTAATTCTTTTAGCTAAATGAAAACACTTATGAATTTTTTAATTGGCAATGACCATACTATTCTTAAGTTATTAAATGCCTACCGTTTTTAATTTTTCCTTTTAATTAAGGTTTAACCCGAGAGTATTTTTTTTTTGGAAATAGTGAAATACTGCTATATATGGAGTTTAGGGCAAAATTGATTAACTGAATTTTTCAAACTCTAGGACAGTCCTTCAATTCGCTACTGCAAAGGACACTTTAGTCACAGTAGTGAAGGTCTTAAATCGCTTTTTTTTTTGGGGGGGGGGGGACTGGTTTGGATTTTCGGATTTCACCAGGAAAACAGTTCTGCCAGAATCTTGAAGATAAGTCGTCTCACTGAAATCTCTTTTCCCACTCTCCTCTCATTTTTGATTGTTCAATTGTGCAGTTGAATGCGACTTTGAGACTTGCTTTGAGCTTAATTAGGTGACCGAAATTTCCATGTTGAATGGAAAAATCTTGTTTTTGAGAGTGATAATTAGTGTTTATATCTGGAAGGGGATAAGTGTTGTGGACCTTTATATTTAGCAAGCCCTAGACTATTTTGCACCAAACTTTCTAGATGAAGTAGAAGTATATGATGAGTTTCCTGTTGTTTAAATGCATATTTTTGAACTTTGAATATTAATGGCTCGATATGGTCTTACATTGTTGATGGGTTGTGTGTTATTTGGGAAACTAAGTAATTGGAATGAGCTCTTGATATATGCCTAGTGTTATAATGTTTTTGTGTCAGGGTATGATTAGTGGTTTCTTTGGTGCATATGACGTAGGTAGTTGTTTGATGCTCCTCCACCCCTAAATATAAGACTCATACCATAAAATGTGTCATATATTTAGGATCAAAGGAGTATATAATTTGAAATGCATATTTAATAGACCAAGGTAAAAAGAAAAAGGATGATGAAAGATGCAAAAAATGTCCTCCATATTGTGGTAAATCATAGCAAATGACAAGCTAACGTCAAATCTTTCCTAATTAAAGACGTGGTTGATCTGGACTTGCCACTCCCTAGTGTCATTGACAATATTGCTGTGAGGATTATTAACATCACACCCTCTTGTTGCTAGTCATTAAACCAATGGCCTCCATGCCGTCAGAGGCAAGAAATCCGGCAAATTAAATCCGGATATAACATTTCATATTACGCATCTTTAATGTTATTGCAAAGATTATTGTAATTTATTCTGGTTATTGAGATTTTAATTATATCAATAAATCATAAGGCATTAAAGGAAAATTTCACCTAGCTCCAATAATAAAGAGAACCCATAAACCATATTCTTCCCTAATCTGAGTTTTGCTCACACGTCTTGAATGAATTCAGTGACATATTCAGAGAAATTCTAACAATTATTAATAGGAATGATTTGTGGATTTCAAACAATTATAATGGCTAAAACTAATAGAATATTACTTTCAGTTCTAATTATAAAATCTTATTTATAGTCTATAAATAAGATCTTATAATTAATATCGGGAGTAATAACAATTACATTCCAAGAACAATAAATCCTTGGGCATGGTCATAGACTTAAAACCCCCTATTTGCGAGTAGAAATGTTGGCCTACTTCTAAAGCTCATATATCCTATAATCTTTTTAATATGTTAATCAGAGGTTTTTTGTGAGGTGCAATTAGTATTATTAATTTTTTATTAACTCAGTTTTTCTCTCAAAGTTTCAACATCATATCGCCTTATAATAAAGTTTAACCAACATCAATCCTAAACTCTTGATACTAAATTATAAATAATGTAATTTGACGCACATTTTATACCAATACCAAACACCCTTGTTTAAGCGTTACCTTGGAAATGGGGGAAGCCTATAGCCTCGGATATTATGAAAAATTTCAGCACACTTCTCATAAATTTTAGGGTTAAGGTGCACCCAGCACCCGAACTATTTACTGCGTCCAGTGGCTAAGTAATTTTGGGTGCATCCAGTGTCTAAACTAATTAAAATGACGTCCATATCCCAAGCTAACAGAAATTTATGTTTAACGTTATTTTCTGATCAGCTTAAAGTTGACCCTGATATTCTACATGGTAAACACATAGCCACTATGTGTATATTCTAACTCAAAAAGTCAAATTATTAGAAAAGAGGAAATAAATTAAAGTTGAGTAAGATTAATACATATAAAAGTCAATATGTCTACATTTAGAATATCAGGGGCAACTTAAGTTGAGTGAAAGTAACAATTAAACACAACTTTTGTAGTCTGATATGGACGCACATTTTATTATTTAGGACACTGGATGCACCCAAAAATTACTTAGGGTACTGGACGCACTTGAGTAAATAGTTCAGGGTGCTGGGCGAACATTAACCCTAAATTTTATATTAGTCTGATTCTTAATATACTACCTTCGATCCTAATTATAAGAGCCAGTTGACTAATTTGAGGAGATAAAGAGGCAAGTTGAGTAAGTTAGTTGTCCTAAATAGGTCTTGTCTTTCCTAAATGTCCTTGCTAATTAAGTGTATAACTAGAATATCATTGTTAGAAAGGCTACATTGGGAAAAAAATATAAATATGAGAGGTAAAATGGATCAGGATTTATATTAGAACCAAAAAAAGTCAAACAAGGTTTTATATTAGGACTGGAGGTAGTATGACCTAATTTAAGAGTTGATGTTGGTCATATATTTAAAGACTTATTTTACATGTTTATCAATTTTTTTTCAAATTAACCTAATTATTTCTCAACAATAATTAAGTAAGAGAGAGAGGAAGGGAATAAAGAAATATGATTAGGGTGTTTTAAAAAGATATATTATATTAATAATTTAAATAATATATTTAATCTATTTAAATTAGTTAATTATGTCTTATATTAAGAATGAAAAAGTATTTTTCATTTTTTTAACCAGTAAATTAATGTCTCTGGTAAAAAATCCACCATAAATTGGCATGGATAGACAGCGCAACAACCATGAAACGTCGTCGTTTTTCGATTGTGCCTGTACTTGCTTTCTGTTTTGCTTCTTCGAGCAGGGAAGTTCCCTCAGCGAGCTTCACGAGGCGACAGCAGAGTTCGAGCGATTGAACTACAAATTGGGTGAGTTTCTTTTAGAGCCATTCATAATAGTTCATCAATGCTTACTTTTCTCATTGCAAGATTATCTTCATCACTGCCTTGGAAGAATAGGATCCAACTTGGTCTCCTCCATCATAATGCTTCTCACATTTTCAATTCCTTTCCTTCAGCTTCGACATTGTCTGAATCAGATCAGGGAAAATGGAAACTAGGAGTGAATGAATCGTTTACTGTTTCGTACCTCATGAGTTCGCTGGGCTTGTCCCGCAAAGTAGCTACTGAAGTATCCAAAAAGGTTCAATTGAAAAACCCTGATAAACCCAATTCGGTGCTTAATCTTTTTAGGAGCTATGGATTCTCAGATACCCAGATATCTATAGTTGTGAAAATGCATCCACGAGTGCTTTCGGCTAACCCTGAGAAGACCCTTTTGCCTAAGCTAAGGTTTCTCCAGTCAATTGGGCTTTCGAGTTCTGAACTCCAAGATGTCCTCATTTCAAACTATTGTCTCCTCGGTATGAGCTTAGAACAATGTATAATCCCTTGTTTTGAGGCCCTTAGGAGTTTTCTCGACAATGATGAGGAAGCAAAAATAGCTTTAAAACGCTTTAAGTGGTTGCGTTCCCGCCAGGGCGTGACAAATTTAGCTCAAAATATTATGGTTTTGAGAGATATTGGAGTGCCCCGATCGTCTATCTCTCTACTGGCAACTAAATACATAGATTCAGCATTTCTGAATCATGCAAATTTTGTTGAATATGTCCAGTTTGCTAAGGAAGCAGGAGTTGATCCTTCCAAGTCTTTGTTCATTAATGCTGTTGCCGTTCTAGGACGCTTAAAGAAATCTACTTGGCAGTCGAAACTGGATATCTTCAAGAGGTATGGTTGGACCAGAGATGTCACTCTCTCAGTCTTCAGCAAACATCCACAATGCTTGATGCTGTCTGAGAAGAATATCACAAAGTCAATGTCATTTCTTGTGGATGAAGTGGGTATCCCGTTGGAAGGTATAGCTGCACGCCCAAAGTTACTTCATTATAGTTTGGAGCAGAGGATTATTCCTCGATACTCAGTAATTAAAGTTTTGAAAATGAAAGGTTTGGTAAAGAAGAATATCTCCTTCATTTCTATTGTCAGTTATACTGAGAAAAAGTTTGTAGAGAAATTTGTGACCAGATTTCACGAAAGTGTTCCTCAGCTATTGAACATCTATAAAGGTCCTTCAGGACGTTTATCCAAAGTTCAGTGATATGTAGTTTCTTGGAGGGTATGATTGTGATTTTTAGACTTGCAGTTATTTTTTTGTTAACTTCTAGTTTGTAGGATTCACATGTGAAGGTTATCAATCAATTTTATGTGCGTCATAATTGAAGCTTAAGCCTTCTAGTTAAACATGTAGTCTTGTAATACATCTTGCTGGTATCTCTGTTCTTGCTGTCATTTGGAGTGCTAATTCGTTTATTCATTTCTTTGAAGAAGATGCTGACTGCATTCTGTTTCAAAGGAATTTCTTCATTATCAACCTGCTCGCTTTGAGTTTAATCTTTTCTGTGGTTTATTATTTGCCATTTTAAATTATTTGAACAAGTGTTTCTAGAGATGATAAAACAGTACAGGATGGCGGTTGTGAATTTAAGGTATTTGCAGATATGTGTGTACACACAGGGGGAGAGAGAGAGAGAGAGAGCCTTATTCTTGAGATTTCCAAGTTCCAACAAGTGATCTTTACCTAGTTCACCATCCTCCATCCACTTGAGCTGGTATTGGTAGGGCTTTTCACGGGACGGGGCAGGCCCATCTTGGGAGATTTTCATCCCGTATCCCTTCTATTTCTTAAAAAAAAAAATTATAATTTTTTTTTTTTCATGTTATAATATTTATTTTTTATTAGGCTTGTAAAGATAAAAACATTATAAAAAACTATTATGTTAAAACTCAATATATAGTAGTAATCCCTTTATGAATTATTTTATTGAGGAAAGAGATTTTGTTGAGGTAATATTACAACTTAAGAGCTGAAAATCACTATAAAAATAATATTATAATTATTTAGTGAAATGAATAATCTAATAATAATTATAATAAATAATTTAAAAAAAAATGCTCGGGATGGAGGAGGGACAACCCCTCTCACGTCCCGTCCTGTCCTCATTTGATTACTATTCTGTTCGGTCTTGTAATTGTCCCGTCTTGAAAATTTTTTTATCTCGTCCCGTTCCAAACTCATAAGGGACATAAGACAAATTGAACCTCTGATATGGTTATAGCTCCATGCTTCTACCAAAACCAAAAACCATGGTTTATTTGGTAGTTTACTCCAATTAGGAAATTGCTTAGCATGCTATGAGGTCTAACGTAGAGTTAAGCTTTTCCTGTGCCCACCAAATTGGGAATTAAGCTTCTGATTTGAGCCGGCCCTTATTTTGTTTGATCATTAATATTTCAATATAGCTTTTTCATTGTACGAGTAATCATTATTAGAGGAGCCTTGACAAGTGCATACATTTGTTCTTTTCTTTTTTGA
The DNA here is from genome assembly GCF_004799145.2 of Neltuma alba. Lineage (NCBI taxonomy): Eukaryota > Viridiplantae > Streptophyta > Magnoliopsida > Fabales > Fabaceae > Neltuma > Neltuma alba. The sequence goes on along the minus strand of NW_021634462.1, from coordinate 3,317 downwards.
TCAGCATACATTTGTTCTTTTCTGTTGTATTTGCTGACATTTTGATAATGTTGATTAGAACAGGACACTCAGCTCACTTTCATTTCTTTTGCTATAACGCAATATTTTAAGTGATTAGCTAGAAATTCTGAGTTTAACCATAAATGTATAATGTGGCCTAACTAGTTGATGAGGGTGATTTGATGTGCACATCATGAATAATCTAAAACTGTTCGAAACCTTATGAATATGTTAAAAAGAAAAAAAAGTACTCCATTATCTGTTCATTGTCCGTATCTATTTTTTAGGGTTATGATACATAGACTAAGAAACCTTTCATTAATGTAACATATTACTATACATTGATGCCCTCATTTAATCACGCAATTTAAGAGGGAGTGAAAGAAGATTAATAGGTGAAAAGAAATTTGTTACTTCTAATAGTTAAATGAAGGTGCCGCTAAAAGATAAAAAAAAAATACAATAAATAAAGTAAAGAGAGGTTGATTAAGCCTTGAATTTCTAAAACAACAAAAATTTCGAAACAAAATAAAAAGTTAAGGTCAGCAATGGATATGAATACTTCCCCATTTAAACTAGTCAGTATTTATATATTTTGACACCTACTTTTAAGGACTATTTACCTTTTCCCCTACAGATCCTTAAATTATTAGCCCATATGTTTATTTTTCTTTAATTCATTTTCGTGATGAATATTTTATATTAATTTGAATATATTCCTCAGGAAAAGACAATGATATCAAGTCAAAACAATACTTACAGACAAGTCCTATTCTTCCCCACCTAGTAACTTCTACCAGGCATCCAATACGGCCATTTATTAATGAGTAAGGGATTAAGTATTAATTATTAAATAGATAAACCTTTTTACAAATCCATGGATCTATTCAAGCTTTTTGCCCCTGAAGCTTCCCTTGGGGATTTTGCTGAGAACTCCAGCATCAAGCTTCTTATAGTTATGCTGCATCTGATCAATCAGTTGGCCCACGAAGCTGTCAATTTGATCCTCATACTTCTCATACAGAACTGGGAGTGTGTGTGCAGCAACAAAACCTTGTGAAATAACACAAGTTTCAGAGATCAGGCATGACAATGAACAATCATCTAGTAGGGAAGCATCACTTTTGAAGTTGTGGCCCCTTTCATAATGAATCAACAAAGAATATAACGCACAATTAAATGAAAAAGTAGCAAGTGAGAGGAATGAATTGCACTATTCACATATTATGAACAGTACAGCCCGTTATGGACTTTAGTTTACATTGAATATTGAATATTGAATATTGAGATTGATTCTCCCATCCTTCTTTTAAAAAATTAGAAAAAATATTATTAGATGATATTTACATAATAAACATAATACGCACAAGCGAATGGGTAGCAGTAAGGATTGGACGCCTAACCACCTCAGTTAGAAAAGGGAGACCTATAAATAATTTATTATAATCCCTAAAATGTTCAGATGAGCTACTTCCATAAGTTAGCATATTAGCATTAAGAAATTAGCAAATATCTCACAATATGCAATTATTATTAGTATGCTGTTTTCATTCTCTAACTTCACTATGCAGGCTTAAGGTTGACTTCACCATCCAAGAAAAAGGAGTATAATCCAATTTCCATACTTTCGATTATTCAATTTTTGTTAAGCAGACAAGAATTGTTGTTAGCAAACCTAGTCCGAAATTCAGAGAAAAAACATATTTAAGCATAACATAATCCAAAGTAAGAAGTTTGAAATGTATCAATTGATGCAAAGAAAAGATCAGATCAATATATATGACAGATATAACATTGAACCAGCTCCCAATGATAGCTACAGCCCACAAGCTTGCTATAGCCTGGAAATGTTGCAACTGTTTAATAACAAATTCCACTAGAAAATAGGCATTGTTAATTTCATGTAAAGAAGGGGTCATTATTAAAGATATACTAATAGTCAAAAGCAAGTTATAATCGACAGCACCATAGAAACTGCATCCCTATGGTCATTCATTCAGAACACTTTTAAGTCCAGTTAATTTAATTGTTCATATATACATGGAACTAATGATCCTTACCCCTCCTACAGGCCACAAACCTTCTTTTGGCCTCCACCCTGCACAAAATCTATTTCTTATTTGTATGGATGTCAACATCTCTAGCTACAACTACAACAAAGTGACATTCTCATTGCCACGTTGATATCAAACCACTACGTCATTGACCCTAAGTGTTTACTGTGACAACCATTAATATTGTGGCAAGATATAAACAAAGTGATTCAAAAACAAGAACTGGGTCAAAAACATGTTTCTGAAGTCAAATAATGCTTTAACCCGGAAATAATGTTTTGAGCACACATATGGATGATACAAGAAGAAAAGCATAAATAAGTATGAAGGCAACATACAATAAGAAATTGTTTCAGGTTTCCTCCACAAGCAACATCTTGAAGAAACCTCAAATCTCGGTTAAGCTCTACACCAACTCTAGTTGCAATTCTGACAAACAAATCCTCTGGGATGACAAGACGAGGAACTTCAGATGGTTCCCTGTCAAGACAAAAGGACAAAGGCCACTTACTTAAAAAGCTGAGAAATTGTGCAGTTCTTTAGCACATCTAAAGCAAATTCAAGCAGCAAAAACAGAGATGTAAATATGCTCCAAAGTACCTGCGAACCAAGCCAGAAGCATTGGACCAGAGAAACTGTCCAAGCATGACAAAAATCAGAGCAAAGGATACAAGTGTCAGGAAATTATAGTTGAGCCATTCAAAAAGCAACCACAAAAGTGTAGCACTAGCTAAAACACTTGCAGAGATCTTCTTGTTCCTCCATAACAGGACATCAGCAGCTACAGCGTTCAAAAGGGAAACAATTTAGAGGCCAATATGGTAGTTTTACATGACAAAGACTTAAACTATCATACATTTTCCGCCCCCCAGTATCTTGTGCACTGGCCTCTCGCGTCCAAACAGTCTTTTGAACTGAGAGCTCGCTGAACTTGGGTCCCCTTCCTCAAAGAATGAACCAGATTTCTTCTCAGTAATTGTATCCACAAGGTTGTTAAGAAGGTTCTCGGCAGCAGCGATTTTATCAGACATTGTTCCTTCCCTTTCCTAAAAAAAGTAAGGATATTACCAAATGAAGAAAATAGCATGACATCAGTGCATCATCAATCATGTTTAACAGAAAATCCAATATACAAATAAAGCGAATGCAAGAAGCTTTGTTATATCCCGATGTATAAATAGTAGATCATAGTTGATTGCATATGTTGTTTAGTAAAAAGTGTACTCTAACAAAAGTCAACCATTCAGCATTCTTGTAAGTCAA
>NW_021634461.1:0-27955 GCF_004799145.2 Neltuma alba | reverse complement strand
AAGTGTGGTTAAAGAGATTTTTTTTTTTTTAAAAATAGAACAAAACGAATCCCATTGATTGGGAAAGATCAATTTATTTTGAGATTATGAAAATTGAACCAAAATTTGTTTTTAATTAGCTTTGTTCATGTTTTGGTTCAATTTTAGCAAGATCAGTTGGTTTTATTTTGCTTGGACCACCTTATATATGACACAAATAATGTAACCGTCGCAAGAATTCGGACTTTCTTGCATATAAAACGGGGCCGAACAACCTGCAGTACAGTGAGAACCCAAAGTCGATGTCACATTCCAAATTGTAAAAATAGCAAACAACAACAATAATACACCGAAATAATGATGATTGATAACGGAAAATATGCACAGAGCTCAATGCCTGACTTTGACCCAAAAGAAAAAGGATATGGAATATCGAAACCAGGAAAAACTTCATTTTTGCAACATTCATTCTACTAAAGGCCTATTTGACATAGCATTTAAAATAATTTATAAACACGTTCCACATAAGTCGGGACAAAACCGTTTTTATATACCCAGTATCCCAAATCGGCACTGAAAATGCTTTCGTAAGTGATCCCACGTTTTTGATATCTTAGGCATGCGTAAGCGAGGTAAAAGAAAGCCAATGATCAGAATCAGATGAAACTGACTGAAAACAAATGGATTAGCAAAAGTACAGTCACAGTCCAGCATGTAAACAAACTATCAATTACGATGTATCAATCTTTGTTCTTTGCCTCTTTACACAGCAAAAATTTGAGTGGAAAGTGAGCTTGAACTTCCCCACCGCCCAACAATTATAACTATTTTTCTGACCACAACAGTACAAAACCCAAAAAAGAAAAGGAGAAATAAAGAAGGCCAGCTTTTCACTCGTCCTAAAATTATCCCTGCCCCTCTTTAACAACAAAAGATTTTACAATTGAATGCCAACAAAAGAATGAAAAAATAACTTTACAGAAGGGGCAAGATGCTGAGATTCAATCCAATAGATAAAAAGAATAAATATAAAAGGATTTACAACCACCATAGCAAGGCCTATGGATTCTCAAGGGATGTGATTTCATTGCCCCCAAGATAAACCAACATAAAAGCTTACTAAACTTCCTATTAGGCCTACTCATTTAAAAATTGGAAGGCTGGATTCTCAAGAAGTTCATCTGCTGCTTTCATGTCTGAGAATTCCTTGGATTGCAGCGATGTAGCAAGGTCATCCACGGAGAATGGAATACTGTAGAAGAGGCCAGAGTTAATAAACTTATAACCAATTTGCAGGTTAACTAGTTTTGGCATACATGACACAATAAATTGCGTATCAAAATTTCTCCACCCTATAGAATGGAGAGAGAGTTTTCACTAATCTGTAGTTCTCAAGCTCAAAACGCATGTGATGTTATTGCATCTCTTCAAGTTAATTTGCATCTACAAGCACTCTCACCTGGAATTATCATCCAGCAAGAAAGAATCAGTTTGAGCATTATTGGAGTCCTCGGCCATAAGCACTCTCATGCTTGAAAGGACCTGGTGGGACATTGAAAGCGTGTTAAATTTAGTCATGCATTCACAAATTAAAGGACGTCTTTTGCCGCATATTAGCCTATAATAAAAAGTTCTTACGTCTGGGGATACACTTCGAGTATTATAATTAGCATCCCAGTAAAGAGTACATATTCTATACAGCTGCTGGACGCTCAGGATCTGGTGTCAGGGAAAAAAAAAAGAGAGAGAGAAAGGAAAGGGATGGGAAGTCAGAATCGAAGTCAGAAGACCCATGAAGGAGCAAGAACAAGAGCGTAGAGATATGCTTCATGAACATGCAAAGGACATGCGCATTATTAGAGTCTGGGATGGAAAGACTTACAGGGCACAAATCATTGGTAATTTCATCATAGGAAATCCTGTACTTTTGATGAATGACCTGTATATAAAAATGACATCAGTTAAACCAATAGAAGTAACAAAGACATATAAGGAAAGCGATCACTTCATGTCAAGGAAATATTTCTCGAGAAGGAAAACATCTATGTTTTCTCGTTCAATCAAGACACTTGCCATCGTATTCATTCTAGGTGAAACCACCTCATTATCACCTAAGTTGGAGGCTCAACAATTTCACCAACAAGGATTATCTTATTTTTGCCTCTTCAATTAGCATTCATACCGCAGTGGTTCATAAATTAATTAGGTTAGATCAATTAAGACACTTGTCATCGTATTCATTCTATGTGAAACCACCTCATTATCACCTAAGTTGGAGGCTCAACAATTTCACCACAAAGGATTATCTTATTTTTGCCTCTTCAAATTAGCATTCATACCGCAGTAGTTCATAAATTAATTAGGTTAGATCACTGCTGCCCAGTAAATATGCTTGACCTTTGCCTTCCTAACACCTGTCTCATAGCTGTCCTTGCTTATAATAATTTGGGCATCTTAAAATTTAAAACTGATCAGCAAGTCTCATAAATTTGTTCAAGCATGATATTCTCCTAGAATCAAAGAAAAGATGCATACTCTCATTGTAAAGGACAAACAGTAAAGCTAATTCTCCATGAGTAAGAAATCTCCCTTAATTAATGTACTTCATGATGCAGAGTATAAGTATATGCCTTTCATCTTTTATTTTGACTATATTGTTATCCTATCACAAAAATCGCTTCCAAAATTCTTATTATGAACAAGATTCAGAGCAGATCAACCTTTTGACTGTCAATACAAAGAAATGATAACTAGAACAAAGTAAACGTTGATGAGAAACTGTCATATCATAAAACAAGATACACTTACCAAGAATCCGACAGCCTGTCTTATGTGCTTCAGCTCATCCCAAGATAATCCAGCATACTGCAAGGCAATTACTTGTAAATAAGAACCATCATGAAGATCCGTAAACCAGTCCAAAAGCAACACACAACCACTATAGGGCATCACATCACTTTGTAATAGCTAAGGGCCCAGCTAAACAGTATAAAACAAGGCCCTATAGTATAAGCAAGTAGCAAAGAATAGTATTGCGTAAGCTATTCATTGTACAGGTCTTCATACTATCATGTGTTTATTGCATCAACATATAACACATCAAATTGCAAAACAAGTGTAGATGAATAGCATAAGTCTAGTAAGCACAAAATTCAACTATAGGGCAAAAATACCCACGATGCCACCAATGGTTTGAGGCAAAATTAGTGAAAATGCAAGGGAGAGGTGGTAGTAGTGCTGGCGGCAATTGTGACAGTGGTTTGCTTGTGAGAATGGTGTTTGCAGCTGCAACAGCAGCGGAGGAGGAAAAAATGATGATGAAAGCAAAGGCATGCAACAATGAAAGGTGGTGATTCTGGCAAGAGAGTATATTGATATATTAAAAAATGAGAACAAAAATTATTTATTTTCATATATTGAAAACTTTACAGAGTTCCTCATCAGGGCTTGGGGCGTGACGAGTGAACAAATCTGAGGAACTAATTTGATCATGGTAGATGCGAAAAAATCAATTACCTCCTCCTTTGCCTGGCAGCACCATAGTTCCAATTCTGCCAATCCAGCTTTTACATATTCCCCATTGCTGAATGTGCAACAGTCACGGCGTAGTAGAAGACTGGTAATGAGAACATTTACATATAGTTAATTTCTAAGCCTCTTAAAATAAAAGCATAATGATGCAAACATTTATGTTAAAAGATGCATGTAAGAAACAGTTACCTATTGAAGAGTTGTACATTAATATATGAGAATGTTTGAGTAAAGACCTTTTGGATGAGAACAGGAGGTACCTGAAACTCAAAAGTGTACATCATGTTATTAAATTAAAAGCAGCAAATAGCATAAACAGAACAGGGGTGATAACTACTTAAATTCATAATTTAACAAGTTAAAATTAGTTTTCTTACGAAATTCTCCTTCAGTGTACAGAGGAGGGTGTTGAGGGATTCAATAATACTTTGCCAGTGACCCATAGGCGAGTCTTTACCAAATGATCGCCCAGACCGTAACACTCCCTTTGATGTTCTAGGTGCCTGTATATCATGATAAATTTCAGTATGTTAGCCATTGGATATTCAGAATGCCTTCAGAAGTTTCTAGAAATATCACCAAAAGGCAGGGAATATAGCTGTATTGGAATAAAAATGAGCTTATATGGATAAAAATACAATGTAAACAACTTTGTCTATCATTTAATGATTGGTTTAAAGCCAACTAAGTCAAACAATTGTTAACTGGATTCCAACACACCTGGATACATAATGAAAGGAATGGATTTAACTCCTTCTTCAAGTTGTCTCGAATGATACCATATATTTTCTCCACATATGCTGTGAGCTGCTGCTTAAAAAGTAAAGCAGGGTACTTAGCCTCTACTTTGCGGACGATGTCCAATGGAGGGACAGCAAGGCTGGCAGATGAAGGGGATGAGCGAAAACCCTGCAGTTTACCCATATATAAGCCAAATTTTATATAGAAATTAGATTAAACAAAATGTAAGGAAGATTTGTTACCATAGCCATTCTTCCAAAAAGGGATGTTGGATTTGGTGGTTTTTTAACTGGAGTTGCATCACTTGTACCACCAGATTTCAAACTTTCTTGGAGCAAAAACAATAATGTGGACGTATTTGTCAGCCAGTAAGCCATGAGATCATTGTCATCTTGATTCTGGAGTGTAATAGAGAGTAGAAGAGAAGAAAGACACAAACTAGATTTAGATAAGTGCTTCAATACCAGAAACAGGACCATGATACAAATTTAGAATATCACAAGAGAATCAGCACAACATAATTCAACAAGCAAAGGAACCAAATGAGAGATTCATTGTTCTGTACATGAGCATACAAATGAGTGAAAAAACCTTTAAAGAAAAGTGGCTGGAGGAACAATAAGAATAATTAAAGCACTATACCGGCAACACCAATAAGCAAGCATTCTGGCATGCACGCATGTTATTTTTTAGGGGTTTGATCCAGATACTCGGCCCCAATCCCAGATGTAAATATGCATGTACACATGGGGAGATTTATGTACACCAGATAGAGCGAGGGGAGATTCAATTACACCTTTAACTGAAAGCAACAAACTGATTCACTAATTACAACAAACAAAAACAATTCATTATGCCATCGGGTAACAATCCTTCACCATGATCATTCTATCCACTGTCACTGTTATCTGCAGCTAACATCACATTACCTACAAAGCATTATAACTAGGCTCATAGATGTATATAAAGCACAACATCCAGTTTGGCTTAAGTTGCAAAACATCGTAGAATTTTTCATATCACCTTCACATTCTGATTTGCACATTTCAATAGCTGATATTCAACCAAGCACTTCCATTTTATTGTTGTTTCTCATAAAATATAATTCAGAATAAAGTAATGCAGTCACCTCAATTGCAGAACCAATCATCTGGATGAGGCGATCAAATACACTTGTCCTCTCAGCTTCAAATGATTTCCAGTGAAGAAGGCATTTGTAAATGGTAAATGCAGCAACAGGCTTCCCATGAATAAATCCAATATTTTTTTTAACACAGTTGATTAGTGCTTCAACATTCTCCTACAAAAGAAAAGGAGCAGTAAGTTATAAAATAGTTTTCTTTTCTGAAAAATAATGTAAACAATGAGAAGACTTCCTTAAAACACTCACATGCTGACGTTCAATGTATGATCTCCTTAATTTGCTATCAGATTCTGTACCAAACTTTTTAACTGGTGTTGCAAGAGTCTGTGCTTCCTGCAGAGACAACTAATTTTAGTAGCTCCCAGCAGAAAACAGAATATAAAAAGAAATTCCAATTTTTTTGAAAAGAAAAAGGATAGAAAGAGTATCAAACAAAGTACTCACAACAGCCTTTTGCTCTTCCATCACATGGTGACCATTTTCCAACTTCTATAGATGGAGAAACCAACATCATCAGATGCACACGCAAACCAGTGTAACCAAGAAGACACAAGTCAGGAAGCAGAAGTTACCTCATCTGAAGGGGTTGTTGAGAGGTGCTCTGACATTTTCTTTACATTCGAGTTCAGCAAAGATTGTTGCCGAAGAATCTGATTTTCAGACTCAACATCGAAAAATTTTTCTTCAAGCCTATCAATGTGAAAAGAAAAAATGAAAAGCAATCTCAATGACGGAGATTCCAGAACTAAAAAAGGAGTATGGAACATATAAATTGAATATATATATATATTATACGAGATCAAAACAGCTTAATCACAAAGAAACCTTTGCATAGCGGTCTTCAACTGAATTATCTTTGACTCCGCCTCCAAGGCTTGCTTCGTCCGTTCTTCACTAATCTTGTTTGCCTCTTCAAACCTTTTTTCCGTTTCATCAATTTTCTTTTCAAGTGAACTCACCAAGGTCTGCAACAGACTCCAGAAGGCATCATATTAATTAGTAAAAAGCAATGGCCAGCTACCTTTCCCTGAGTTATGGGATTATTCTTTGAGATGTATCAGTACCCCAAAAAACTGTTTCTTTTAACATAGTGCAGATATATATATGCCCAAAAGCACCTCACCTTGAGTTTCTCATTCTCACTAGTGAGCCTCTCTAGCAACGCATTATCAACAACTGGAACCTCCTGTATCACAGGAGCTCTCTCTGCTTCCATTTTTGTAGCCACACGCTCCTTTTCAAGCAGTACTTTAGTCGCTTTAAACTGAAGTTGCATTTCTTGCAAAGCAGATTGTAATCGTTCATTTTCTTGTGTTTTAGCTTCTTCCATGTCAACCTACAGTTGTTTAAAACAATGAACAAAACAGTATTAGGAAGTCTTGCAAGCAACACATGTCATCACTTTCTGACATTTTTTTAACAGAACACTGACAAATCTCTCTCCCAACAAAATTTTCCGATCCACTGTCAATTTATAAAGCAAACAAATCATACTACCACACTACTCTATAGAAACCAAATAACTAAATAATATTTGTCATGCATGATGCTGTAAGACTGCTACACTAAAAACAATCTCACGAGCAAATTCACAATCATTTACCCTCAATCTTTTCTCCAACTGCAACCTCAATGAAAGATCTTCAACTTGCTTTTCGAGCTTATTTTTAGCAGCTTGTAGAGCTCCAGTTTCCCTCGCAGCCTGCAATAAAAGCCAAAAATACAAAAATACTAAGTCTGAAGTACTGCAAGATAAGTGGGATTGAACATAGAAGTGCATAGCTAGCTATCATAATCATAAACATATAATATAGTGATACCCCGACCAAGAAGCATGCTTGACAATATTATAATTAGGTAGCATCACTTTCTAGAGGCATCATTTTTAAAAGTTGGAGCAGAGGAGAAAAATATATCACGGTGGATAAAGATAATTGCAGAGATGGAATATGTTATTTGAGGACCCAAAAGCACAATGGTGTAAGTATAGATGGCTCTGATTGAGGATTAAAGAGAGAAAACACATTTAGGCAAGGGCTAGAAAGACCTCTGGCTTGAGTATGAGAGCCAGAGTTGTTCACAATGCTGATGCTAGTGGTAGCTATGGTTTCAAATGCCACCTACTAAAGCCGAGTTTAATGCTCTTAAATTTGCATATATGGGCTTTGAATTAAGATAACAGGATTTCCTTCTTTGACAGTGCCCAGAGGGGGAACAAAAGTTGCCTGAAGTAATCATATGCGACTCGAATATTTTAAGATAAAAATGGTTTATAACCATAACCCCAATGTCATACACTTTGTCACTCATTAAATTCCATCCCCACTTTAAACTACTATTTTGGACCTATCAATTTTATTTATAAATTCACCAAAGTACCTCATATTCATTAAATTGAAATTAAAAGGACAAGGACAACAAAGAGTGGTTACCATCTTGAGCTTTCGCAATTCCCGCCGAGCAACTCTTCCTCTCCATGCACACTGTGTCCTAATTGCTGCTTTCTTTAAGTCCATAAAATGATGCTGTGCCAAGTATTTCCGGCAATGGCTCTGCAATACAGAATGAGATTGGTGTTGCAAGGATTCCACATAATACCCATAAACGTTTATGCCATCCTAAGCAAAACTAATTCTTATACAATATGTATTAATCGCTTTCCGCACAAACTATTATACATGTAGATATGTAAATGAATAGGGACAGATTGAAATGATGTATGTGCATAAAAATCTCGTAGAGATGGCTTTTTTAAGCATATCCCCTACCTGTATAACAATTGCTGCTCTGGTCTCCCTCCTAAAGCGTAGTTCAGAACGTGCAACCATCCCCCGCATACCAGTCTGAATAGAAATGGCAGATGCATACAATTCTCTGTATGCGTTCCTAGCAAGATGCATGCGGAAATTCTTCTGAATTTTCACACTAGAAGCCTCCTGCCGCATTCCCTCATAAACATGCCGAGCAAGTTGTCCTACAATCAGTATTGAAAACTTGTGAGACTTCAGAAGCCCTAAGCTGTCAAATAATATTTTAAAAAACTTAAGCAGCAACCTCTGCATGCAGCTTGAATCTGTATAGCAGACAAGCGAAGCAAGACAAAACTTCGGCGTGCCAAAAAGGAACGAACTTTCCTTTGAATAATGCTTGCTGACTTTCCCAAAATCTCACTCCTCCGGGTATCAAGTTCTGCCATTTGCCCAGCTCGAAGAAACACCTTTGTTTTACCAATCTGTAGCAATATAGAGAATCATTGAAATAATGCACCAAAAGTAGTTATTTCTGTTAAATAACAAACCAGCAACAGTAACCAAGTGTAAATGGACATGCTCAACCATTAGAATTCACTGCACACTAGATGAACGCACAGGAAAGAGCTTATTCTTAAATTTTAGTTCTATTTTCAAGTTTTCCATCCCAAATATATGCAGAAATGGTAGAAAAGCACTTATGGGAGGTGTACTCCACAATACGGCACTAATAGTTACCTGGTAGCCTTGAAGTCCAGCCTTCTCTAGAATCCTCTTGCAAACAGTGATCTCATCAGGACTAATATAATTAAAACATGAAATAAGTGAGGGATGATGGGAAAAACACTAGCTTTCTCGAAAAGAAAGATGACCATCTTCATACCTTCCATCCAGAGCTTCAGGTGCAAGAAGGCCAAATCTGTCTGCAAATTCATCAAAGGTTTTTCTAGTAGGATATCCAGCACAGCTGATCCTTATTGCCTCCATAACTCCCTACAATCAAACATAAGCGTAAACTAACACAACCAAACAGCAAACTTAATTCACAGGACCAATTACACATATTTGAAGCAGCACATGAATCGTAGCTGTCTTACCCCACAGCGCAGTTGCTGCAAAACATTTTTATGCTCAAAAATTGACGGCTTAAGCATATTATTGGGTTTTACACACCGAATGTAGTGTGGCTCCGTGGCACTGAGAGTTTCAAGTAGCGATTGCAATTGTTGCTGCAGCACACATGACAGAGGATTTTCCATAACCAAAAAAAGCAAGATCCCCAGATTATTTTGTATTCAAAGTAAAAGAAAAACACTAACCTTAAATCGAGAACCTATAGAAGAGAACTTCGATTGTTTGGATGATTCTTCAGGGGCAGGGGGAAACAAGCCCGATACAAACGGGCATTTGGAAGCATTAAGAAGTGCCTGATGTTCCGCAACAACATAATCTTTGTTCTTGTCCAGGAACAAGTCAGTTTGATAAGTAACCTGAAATTGCCAATGATTAGATGTGGTTTTCCAAAGCAGAAAAAAGTCACACCTAGCTTTCTGAACCTATATTCTACAAATGGAACATCCTTTAAATCATCAATCAATCAATTTAAAAAAATCTACAGTAAAATGTACTATTCATAAACCATGAATGTGACTCGCTTCCTAATTCCTACTTTGGGCAATGCAAAAGCAATATGTCTAGTAAGTCTGAAAAAGTAATGACAATCCCAACTTACATCACCAGCATAATGCAATATTGTGAAGTCACTGCGTGATAATTTGGGCTTGCTGAACCTTTTATGGTTTTTGAATGTCTGGTACAGTTTTTGAGCAAAAGTTTCATGTGTTGATCTAGGAAACATACTGCAAAACACACACAACTGTTTGAGCACAGACAAAAGTAGTTAAAAAACGCAAATGAAGTAAAATTATAGGAGTTAAGCTACAGGTCCTGAGATATTAAGACACAGACGGGTCACTCCAATTCAAAGGTACTAGTAGTTACCAAGCTTCATCGAGAAGAGCAATAATACCTCCAGGTTTCTGGAAAAAAATCACAAAATGTTATTTTTAAGGTAGAGAGGGACAAGCAATACATCCATATGCACATAAATTGCAAAAGCTAGTCATGCCTCAATTTCTTTTCATTGATTTTTCTTTTTCAAGCTGTTATCAGAACCTAGATCATCAATAGTCAAAAGCCCAAATGAAACACATTTCTAAGTTACTTTGTGAAAACATTTTCCTCATCTTCATTTTGTTATATCATTATTATTCCCAAGAAGCAATTACCACAAATGGAACTAACGCCATGTTATCAAAGTTCACCATGCCTCAAACTAGACCATGACAAATTTATAAGCCCTCACAAGCACATTAAATGCCTAATATTTGACCCGAAATCAGCATATTACACAAAATATGACCCAACAGACAACACCGACCAACAGAAAGTTATTGGGTTAGAAGGAACACCTTTTCAATGAGATCCAGAATATCTTGATTGTCAACAAATTCAATGTAACTCCAATCAATCTCCTCTTTTTTGTATTCTTCTTGCTCCATTTTGAAAACATGCTGCAAAGCAAGATGTTTTGAGTGTTAAAAGAGCACATGTTAACTCAAAATTTAATTGTGTGTTTCTCTGTGTTAAATGTAAAAAAAGACTGATAAGATGCGAGCAATTCTAAAGAAAACAAGTCTTTCTATCATTGTCCAACCTGATTAAAATGTTGCTGAAGCTTTTCATTTGTCAAATTAATACAAAATTGCTCGAAACTGCAAAGCACACAAAATAACCAGATATTACATAAAAGCCAGAACTATTCAGGGGCACAGGAAATAATATGGAGAAAACAGCCCCATCATTCCCGACTACTGCTTAAATTCAGTATACTTGTCTAGACCACCAACAAAGGAAGAATCTAAAATTAATAGGCAATTATCCAGAACCCTCCCAGATTCTTGCAATCACAGAATGGTAATGATTTGGTATCTTCTTGACCTCATTTTATGATTAACGTCACACCAAGAAAAATAACATTAATATCATGTCTTTGTGGCATTTTACTTGCGAGACAGAACAATTTGATATTATTATACTCCCAGGAACATGCGAGACAACAAAGTTTTAACTCATACCAAAATCACATGCAATTTACATAATAAAACAAATTCTTGAGTGGCGATCTATAAACTACTCAACCAAATCATAATTTCTTGACTGCATAAGCTTTGATGTTATTGTAAATTAATGAGGCCCAACATTGTCCAAGGACGAATCCCCAGTTATATTTGGATGCAGATGCCCCTAGTCCCAAAGTTATGGAAACAGGAGAATTCCATAAAGCTGACAGCTACTTGTGCTCAACAAATCTGTAACATTCTTTGGTTTCACTGGCTGACCTATGACTAACATAAAAAGGCATACCACAAAGCACCTGTTATTTGTGAAACTCTCAAAACCATAAATATCCAGCACGCCAATCAGGGACTTTGAATCAGGATCTTGACCAATTGAACTATTAATTTTTTCCACCAGCCTGAAAAACCTCAACAGAAAAATAATTACAGAAACAGCAGTTTACGCTTGACGAAAATTGGCCAAAATAACCTAAACCATTATATAGTTTCTTTTTGGTCAAAAACTTGTTATATAGATTCAAACCAATACATTTTTGGGTAATTTGCTCACGTTCTTACCAATCAAACAGCCTAGAGTACACAATTTTAGCCAAAGCATCTCGGCTGAGTGCAGCAGCTTCCGGATCCAAACATTTTATGATTGTCTCATCACGAGTAACAATCACACGCTTGCAAAGAGAATCTTCAAGTGCCTTTGCATCACACCTGAAGATTAATTATGGACTAGGGATTAAACATGGAGAGAATATGAAATGCAAAACGTGTAAAGAATGAATCATTCAAACATCACAAACAAGCCAGGTTGCTTACATGAAAAGCTCAGCAGCAGTTTGCAGATGGAACCTAGATTTTTCATCCTTGGGCATAGATGAGTCTATTTCCTTCCCTTTGGCAAATTCAATGTTTCCAAGATGCAAAATTGCAGCCACCACACGAAATATTGCATCCTGAAGAATTACAGGCAAAAATGGAAGAGAATGTTAGGGAGCACACATCAATCTTAGTGAAATTCATCATGAATATGCGAAACAATCCACAAATACCTGCTCCTCAGAACTTATTCCAACAACATCCATTGCTCTCCTGGTGGAAACATATTCTTTAGCTTCATCAAGCCCTTCTATCTCAAAGCAATTTGATTGATTTAGATAATGAAATGTTGCTGGCTTTCCCAACTTGTACTTCTTAACATCCTGTGAGAAAAAGAAAATAAACAGAAAAGACAATGAAAAGGAGTAAATGACATTCTGGAGCAAAGTTGGTATAACAACCCACTGTAAGACCCATCATTCTCAAGTGACACACAAAGAATCAGACTATCATTATTGTACAATCCAATAAAGGTTAATGAAAACTAAACTATGAGGATTCTAAAGATGAGCCTTTGAATATGTGATTTAAGCAGTCCTTGGATTAGCTTTTTAGAAGTGATTTTACCATGTGAGAAAAGTTGTCTCGGCTTAAGTGAAAGTATTTTTTTAAGTGATTGCAGGGGGTTGCCAAACTCTCCCTTAGGAGAAAACAGGATCAATGATATCCCAGCAAGCTAAAGTTTCATTACCCAATCTTGATCTTCTATCAGTGGCAAGAATAACGTAAATAATCACATCATGTACTATCATCATAGAGCAAACACACCTTATAACAAGCTGTTTATACTTAAAAACCTACAATCTACAACAATAGTCAAAAGAAGAGAATCATTTATCATTTTCACCAAAACTAAGTCTGAGTTCATATCAGTATTCCCTATTGGAGAGTTCCTCAAATTTAAGGAACCAATCAAGAAAAAAATTACAGCAAATAAATAAATAAATAAAATCTCCGCATGTGTAATTGATGATTTGATTCCTTCATTTTTTTTCCCCTGTCAATATAATCATAATTACCTCGGGAGGTGCCGCACATAGCATGTAGAAACAGTGATAATTCCTCTCTGGATCTGACACCTGGCAAACACGTGATCTTTCCAGAAGATAAGTTCTTATTGCAGCTCCGGAAATCCTCCCCATCTGATCAAACTGAATCTCCACAAATTTACCAAAGCGACTGCCAAAAAAAGGGTAAAAATATAACACAAATAAAAACATAATATGCCATAAAACTTGCTGTAACTCTACAAAAGCAGAAAAATTTATTATATCTTCCCACCTTGAATTATTGTTCCTAACAGTCTTTGCATTGCCGAAGGCTTCTAAAACTGGATTAGACTGCAATGAACATGGCATAAAGACAGAGAGAGCAAAATTAAGTGAATATAAATTTAAGGCTGCACAAAACTGGATGCAGGAAAAGGTTACAAAAGCAAACAAATAAATGTATGCTGGTCAAGTTAGCATGCTGAAAATAATACTGAATAAGTTCACTTTTCTTACCTCCAAGACTTTCTGCTCAACAGTCCTACCTTCAGCAGCTGCTCGTCCTCCCATGTAAGCAAGATAACGCATTAGTAATTTGGTACTCTCTGTTTTACCAGCCCCACTTTCACCACTGACCAATATTGATTGGCTGATTCCCTCATTAACCATAAGCCTGTATCCAGAATTATTATTAAGCAGTCATGCTTGAAATTTAGTTACATGTGCTATTCAAAGGACAAAGTTTACCTATATGCAGCATCAGCAACAGCAAATGGATGCGGACTCAACTCACCAAAAGCTGCCCCTTTATATTGTGCCATCATATGGCTATCATATAGATGAGGAAGCTTTGTAAAAGGGTTCACAGCAATCAATATATTCCCAGTGTAAGTCTGTAAGCACAATTGAGGTATTAGCACAGGTCAAGAAAATACAAATACATAAAATTCCTACAAAAAGCAAAAAAAAGATATTAAGCCACATTTCCCCACTTAAGGAGGACAATAAATGGAAAGTCGGCGTCTGAGATGCATACATAAATTTCATTGATATCATATCTCATTCTCAGGTTGTCCAGGACTCCAGGTTCATGTAGGTAAGCAAGCTTTGTCATATCATCTACACCACATGGCGGCACCTCAGTATCTTTAGGATAAATACTGGAAGCTTTAACAACCACCTGCATATTTCAAGACAAAAAGAGGGGTAAAATTACATCATTAAAGCATCGAATAGTTCTACACAAGAAAAGGATACTCACTGTCTTCCCTGAAGTGCAGAGGACTTTGATTTCTTCTCCATTAGCCTCCAAAACCTCACCATCAATCCAAGACACTTCAGGATCCTCTACCCAAACATGGGACCCAACAACAGGATTGACAGCAGCAACCTACAAAGCAAAATGTGGCAACAGAATCATACATCCATGTTCCCTCTGTTATTGTATAATGCATATTAAATCCCTAAGCAGCAACAATGCATATATGCACATTAGAAAAGGATGATATTCGATAAAACTTCATTGCTTTTGACCCAACAAAATGTGGCATTTGTCATAGATAAACACAACCACAATTAAATCAGTTGCAAGCAGCAATTCCTGTAACTTACCTCAAATTAAGGGTGCAAACATGAGTCATTATACTCATATCATTGAAAGCATCAATAGACATCCCACAACCATAAAAAAGTGCAACTCTATATCAGAATATGTGTCGGGAGTTCCAGTTAGTCCATCTTTACTTGTCTGGTTATAATATGTTTCCTAAACTGCGCCATTTTTAAATATTATTTTCAAGCAACTCATTTTGAAAGCTGGTTGCAACAAGAACAATTGGAGAACATGTAACAGTGTCTAGTACAGGAATCAGTCCTGATATATAACTAAATTTAAAGGAGAAAATAAGTGAACCAGGTGCCAAGGAAAATTTCTAATTGCTAGACTGCGTCAGAAGGTTATAATTCATATGAAACAAGTCAGATTAGAAAGAAATGGTATTGAAAGGAACACAAACATCAAGGATAAATAAAAACGATGTATACATGGTTTCCTAATACAAGCACATTTTAACCCTCGAGTGTGTATGTTAAGCCTCGAGGAATAAGGTCTGTCCTCTTAACTAACAGGTCCAACTGGTAAAAAAAGCGTGCAAGAATTCACTATAATATTGGAACACGTTCAGAAACCGAAGTATGCTCTCAACTCGAGTCATTGAAAATCTATCAGAAATAGCAAGTGACGCACCAAGAAGACTGCAACAAATTAAATCTTTACTCCTATGAGGCAACCTTCGGGAGAATCCACATAAGAATGGACACTACTCAAAACAAATTCAGCTTTAAATGAATTAAAATTCAGGTAAAACCAGCAAAATCAATAGGGGATTGTTCCCAGACAAAGATCAAGCAGCCAGAATTCGGTGCTTCCTGATTCTCCAAAGAGCATTGGGGAGAAGAAAAACATTGTCCCAAGAATAGGTCTCGCAAAGTATTTTTTGCCAAATAAAAATAGTCAAATCAATAAAAAGCCATTTAGAACAAGATCAAAATTCATTAGATAAACCAGTTCGAAGAAAGTTAGAGATCCAATTCCCGCTCAAGGCAATAGCAGCCCAGTTAAGTGATACAGAAGCTTCGGGGGCCCTTATCCACAAATCCATTTGAACAAAAGTGGCTTCTCCGGCCACTAAGAAAACGCAAGACTTTGAATTGACTCGATAGTGACCATAAAAAACCCAGATAAATGACTAAAGAATACCATTTTGTGGGAGATTGATCGGATCAAAAACTAAGGCAGCTGCCGGATCTACTTCCAATCCCTCCAACAGATGCACTACTCAGCTCGAAATAAAGATCTCTGCACTTCCCTCCTCGTTCAATAGCAGAACACCAACCTCGCTATGTGCTTCGGAACAATGGCGAAACAAAATAAAAAAACTATATATGAACTGGATGTAAACTGACGAAAAAAAATGAGAAGCTTAACCCCTTCAACAAGACCAAAACTTTTGAAGAAGAGAATAAGCCCTCGTCTGCTATAGCAGCAGACCTCGCTCGTATATGTTTTCCCTTTTTTTTTTTTATCGTGTTCTTGTCCTGTGTCTGCTCTGCTATTTTCTGCAGATTTCTTCTTTGCTTCTCACCATCATGTGTCTTCGTGACGAAGTTTATTTGGTTAATGAAAATAATAGGACGTTGAAATTAGCTGCAAAATTAAGGTAGACAAAACGAAGCCTTTTGAGCATGAAATCCCCAATCTGCCCTTCAACGAGGGCTTGAATTACGGGAGGGAATTCTGCCACCTCGGACGAGGTCAAAGGGAGAGTGAGAGACGCAGCGGTAAAGATGTAAATATCCCACCAAGAAAATGCCAATAAAAATAAATAATAAAAAAAAAGTGAACACGCTCATGTCATAGTTGGCGCTTATTGCCTGGTAATTGGTACCCAGTGTGTCCAAACTTCGTTGACTGTACGCTTCACACTCATTACTTGTGACCAAACCACATAAATTAAATTGCCAATCAAGTAATTACTTTCCTTAATTGGATTGATTTCTTTATTAGACAAATGTAGCTTCTCGCTCCCACCAACGGCTCGGGAATTAAATGCAGGTTTTTGGGTTATCAATTCTGTTTTTGACAAGTGATGATTTGAAGATTTGATTGAGATCAATTGGGAATCTGGAAGTGCGTTTTAAAGGTTGATTGAAGAATTTACGAAATTACAAACACACGTATTTGGATATCAACCGACAGCTCATGGCTCGATCCAACGGCTACAATCATCCTGGAGGAGTGTGAATTGAGGCGAACAAAGTAGGGTAATTAATACTCCTCCGGTCCTTATTATAAGACCCCATTTGACTTTTTATTTGGTCTTAATTATAAGACCCCAATCCATTTTGTCTCTTATATTTATGCATTTTTTTCCAAGATAATCCTTCTAATAATGATAGTTTTAGCCAATATACTTAATTAGCAAGGATATTTTAGGAATGATAATACTTATTTGTTATAAATAACCAACTTAACTTACTTCCTTAATCTCCTCAAATAAGTCAATTGGGTCTTATAATTAGGACCGGAGGAGTATTTTTTTTCTTCGTTTTTTTCCCCTTTGGATTTCGTCGCTGATAAAGGAAAATTCATTTGCTTGCCTCTCTTTTTTTTTTTTATATATACTTTTTTTGGTTACCTCGTCGTGACTTGAGCAGATAATTTAGTTAATTTTAGGGATGTATGGAAAATCCAGTGGCTTTTGATTGAATTTGACCGGACATCCTTTATATCTGAGGGAAGCACTGGCTTTGATTCTGTTTGAATTTGAAGTTGTGCCTTTTTCATCGCTTTTGTCTTCTAAGGCTTTGGTTCTTCATTGTCAGTGAATTTTTTCTTTCAATTGAACAGTTTGACTATCTACTACCTCTCGTTTTTAATATAAGGTTTCATTTGATTTTTATTTTGGTCTTAGATATAAAAACCTAACTCACTATGTCTCTCATACTTATACTTTTTTTCAAAATAATCATTCTAATAATAATAGTTATAGCTAATACACTTAATTAGTGAGGATATTTTAAGAAAAACAATACCTATTTATTATAAATAACTAGCTTATTTTATTTTCTCAGTATCTTCAAATTAGTCAACTAGCTCTTATAATTAGAACTGGATGTAATATCACTTATGATACTAGATTAAACCAATTTATAGTTTTCTTATTAAAATACTTGACTGTTAGTGTTAACCCACGTGGTTTTGTTTTTTTTAATCCACATGCTAATATGAATACTTTTTTAGATCTATAGATCTACTAGAAATTGTTTTAGTGGCAGCCAAAAATTTGTATTCATTTTTTAATAATATCATGCATGGATCAGACACACCATGGCAGTTTTTTTTTTTTTGAAAAAAATTGTCCTCAATAATAAAATTTGACAAGTGACGTCAAAATAAATTATTTATCGAGGTGACGAACCATTAATTCTAACGTATTTGATATTGCCACGAACAGATAATAATGCGTTCTGATGCCATAAATTGAACAACTATGGAAACAGGAAGCCAAAAAAAAAAAAAAAATCAGCCCCAGTTAAATAGCAACGAGTGACACAATAATGCTGGGAAGATGCGTATGAAGTTTGCGGAGTAATATTATTGCGTGAATTATCTTGTGTGTTTTTTTTTTTAAACCTCAAAGCTTAGTTGAGTTGAAATCATGTGTAATTATGTTAAATTCGCACTATAAATTACTTAATGGTTAGGCATCAGCGGCAATCATCTAATCTAATTATGAGATTATTTCTTACAGAATACTAAAGTGAAATCTTATTCTCGTGGTTATAAGAAAAAGGGTAAAAAGTGGGGAAAAAGGCTGTCTCGTTGGGAGCCATATGGCAGGATTGTAGATTCGCAGGAATAGTAAAGGGCATGGAGGAATAAAACGGAAACGATATGTAAATAAATGAATGAAAGTTGATATTTTAATATTTGCCAGATTGATATATCGAGGAAAAGGAAGAAAAAAACCTGATTGAGGACCCAATAAGATGAAGCCACTCGTCAAGGAAACATCTTCCATCACTTGTACTGGCTCCATGCTCTTTGTGCTCAGGTGGCTGCATGGGGGGCCCATGACAACACAAGGAGCTCGCTTAAAAACTTTACAATTTGCATCAATTTAAAAAAAAAAAAAAAAAAAAAGAGAAGCGCGTTTGGGAACCGAGTGACAGCTCGATCACACAATTCTTACGGGTTGCGTTCAAACAGGCCTTGCGCCCTTTAATTCTTTTTCAATCTTTATATTTTTGTAATTTGAAGCGGTGCAACCACAGCCGTCGGATCGACACCAAACTTCCCCGCCTCTTTGTTTTGTTTTCATTTGATTTCGCCGTACTCGTGGGATGATTGTTTGCTTTTGAAAAACAACTCATCATCAGGGATTGTGTCGTTGTCTGTCAACGCCTTGATATACGGAGCCCATTAGGATATTTGGGCCCGTAACGGCCCACACCCCTCTCCATCTTTTTAAAAAGGCAAAAGGACATTGCGCACGTTGATGTGAAAAAACAAAGGTTTAATAATTGTATCAAAAAGAGAAGGGTTTAATGATTCAAGACTTCGGGTTGGCCCCAAAAAAAACAAAGATAACTGAAGATTTCTATCTGCCTTATCAATCTCCGCTGCCCAATACGGACACGATCTCACATTCCAATGTTAAACTCTCCAGGTCAACTACGAACCCTGAACAAATAAACCAGCACTTTCTTTTAAATAACGCCAATTAGGTTAGCAACCCGTCAGACATCTTGAGTTATATAAACTTATTATCTTTATGATATTTTTAATATCAGAACTAAAACTAATTTGAATAGATTAAAAAACTTAATTAAATTAATTATTTAAAATAAATAAATATTGCCTTCGTTTAAAACCTTACTAATCATGTATATTAATTAGAACTAATAAAACCTTTAACATATACACTATTACAAAGAAAAAAATAAATAAACATAAGAAACAAAATAAATTAAAACTCTTTTATTAGAATTCAAAGTCAAACTAAGTGAAGCTAACATCATTTATTGCTGGCGTATGACACCTATTGTTTGCCCCGGTGGTATGTCTGTCTGGGTCAGTCCTAAATGACATTTTCTTCCTTTTCAAACATTAATTTAATCATTAAACCTGATCGTGCGTGAAAAGAACCATGGCAATCAACTCTGACATCGGATTAATGCTTCCGACACAAAATGGAGGAAGCCACATTCTTTTACCAGATCAAATTTACCATAGATTACAATAAATTGAAAGCACCAACACACCGCAGAAATCACAGTCACTACAGGGATGAAGCCTAGCAGATTTAATCCTTAATAATTGCTTGCGGGTCCCTTGCCAGGAAAAAATTCCTAATATTAAAGCCTGGAAGTCCTTAACGAAAGACAAAACCACCAATCCTGAGATTTGTGGATTCAGATTCTCATGTCATTTATTACTTCTTTAATTCCTTTTCCTTCTCTTCTTTCATTTTTATCCCTCGTGAAACATGGGCCGACTGAAATGGCCAACAAACATCGATGACCGCCACAAAACGCAGTCACCAGTATGGGGCCAGAGATCAAACACCTGCACGGAACGCCTGAAGTGAATAACATTCAATTAAAAAATATGCTTTTTTTTTTTTGCCAAAAAATATATTACTTCATATGATTACCAAATACACGCACACACGCACACTCTTCTTAACCTTTCCTCAGACTTTTTTAAATGAAAGCTTGACCCCTATAAATGAAATATTCGCCATTTAGTCTTTGTCATCAATGCTCTATCAATCTAATAAATTAATGTCATAATACTATATTCTATTAAAAATTCCAATCTTATGTAGCAAGGAATAAAAGTGGGAAGAAAAGAACGGCAAGCACCAGAAGACGCGGAACCCATAGACAAGCAAATTTACTCACCAAGGACTGAAGAACTTTCTTGCTGCAATATATCTAAACACCGATGTCAAACTCCACTACTCCCAAAATTGTTATTGTATATTCTTCATGCTCTATCATTTTTATCATGGAATGGGGGAGATTGGATGACACCATGCATTCAAGTTATCATTAAAATTTATGCGGCACAAAATTTGACCTCAATATTGAAGATCAATAAATAGGGCAACAAACTTACAAGAATCTGGGTTATCAGTAAGAAGGAAGAAACCTTTTCTCAACAATGCTTCTGGGTTGCATTTTAAGCAGGAATATATGACTCCAGAATCAATTGTGCTGGAGAGGGTGATCTGATCTCGACAATCAAGTATGTAAACTTCCATCGTTTGTCCACTTGGTCTTTGAACATCTCACAGAAAACTTTCCCACTTCCATGGGGCCCCCGGATATAGAAATTAACCTGTAACCCAAAGAGCCATGGTTGAGAATTGCAAATATAGATGAAAACAATTCAGCAAAGACACCAATGAAAATTTCCTGACCATTCTTTGTCTTTTTCCCTTTTTTTTTGGGAGGGTGTAGGGCTTGAGGAAGGGAGGTGTACCAGATAGTCCAAAAAAGAAATAGTTAGTACTTTAAATTAATAAATACCTCAACATGCTCGACCCCACCTTCATCAGTCCAAACTTTGTTGGGAATTCGTTGCCGAGCAGCTCGATTTCTACTCTCCTGACCATAGCCAGTAATTGGGGATCCAATTCTGACTCTAACCTGATATAATGCATTGAGAGAGAGGTTGAGTTTTACTAGGAGAAATAACTGCCATTCGTTAGCACACATACTAGCAAAATATTAGACAACTTTGCATTCACCGACTCTCTAGTATGACTAGCAGCACTAATGATTTTTTCTTTTTTTCAGCGCATGCCCTCAAAGCATCTGTTATTTTGTCTAAAAGATGGAGCAACAGCTTAATAAGAAAATCCATACTTAAACATCAGAAATTCAGAGCCATCAAGATTTGTTAAAGCTTCTCATCACCGATTTAACCTGTATCTCACCGAAACTATTTGTTCCTCCTCTAAAACTATCCTTGCGTTGACCTTATGTACTATGGTCCAACATGATCAGGTTCTTTTGATGCCGGAATACAAATAAACTCGGACAATGGTCTGTCCTTATAAGATTTAACCTCCTCAACAAACAAGTTCCCCTTTTGGGTTTCCTTCTTAGTTCAGGAAAATAAATAAGAAAATCAGGGCTATTCACCTGACTGTCATTTTGAATTCTCTCTAGAGCCGTGTTAAAGATTTTGTACCTGACACCAACTTTTAAAAATCAGAGGGGGATCAAATGAAGATAAAAAACATCAAGCAACAAAGTCATAATAATCTTCAGAGAACATAATTCAAATAAAATTAAGCTATTTACTCTTTGGGTTCAAATATAAGCTCCTTGAAAACAGCATATCCAGCAGCAGCCGCAATTCCAAGACCAACAAGGATGACGACACTGTAGGACGCCCCCTCCACAAACGTTACTGGCTTCTCTGGAATATTATATGTAGGAGCATCAAAAGGATCTTCAACAGTTGATATGTCTTTTTTAGTCTGCCAAAGAGGGAAATGGAGGTATCAAGGTGCTTGACCCATTGTGACAAACAAGGGTACCATTACAGTCACTGAAAATGAGGGAACGATAAAAACAGCACAAAATTTTCGCAGCTTAACCTCATTTGTATTTTCTCCTTGTTTGTTTGATGCCCTCGAAGAAATGGATCTGACACAAGGAAAACTGATAGAGTCCATTTCATGGTTCACCCTAGGCAGATATGGAGGCTGAAAACTGGCTGTACATGTTCCAGCAAACCATCCACTGAATTGAACAGCCATTCCTGCAAATTTTTATATTCACATCCCAGGGTAAAAAAGATAAAATATATGGGACTCACTGGCCAAATCAGGCATCATGAACCTAACTAGTGTAAATCAGCAAGCATTGTTAAGTCATAAATTCATCAGTGAAATACACAATCAATGGTTTTTGAGGTAAGGGCATAAATCCCAGATTCCAATCAACAGCAAGGTATGCATGCTCTTAAACCCAGAGCCCTCACCCAAAAGAAAAAGAAAAACCATATTCTTCCAAGAGCTAGTGAAAGACATTTTAAATTCCTGGATTAAGATTCAGTCATATGTAAATATACAATGGTGACCAACCATTCGCTCCTCGTATATCCTGCACACAAATAGGGAACCATAATAAATAGTGTGGAATTGAGCCTTCAACAACAAATAAATGAAATTAGAGAAAAACAGCTTCAACGTCACAAAGAAACATTTTCTCCGATATATCACTCTGTTCCTTAAAATTTCATGCATTTAATCAACAAAATATCAAAATACTAATGACACTACTGTACGAGATGCCAAGCTCCCACCGTAACTTTTCCAGCATGTTTTAGACGAAATCATACTACAATTATAATTATAACTTATAGAAAAATCTGTTTGCCAAAGTGAATACTATCCAACTCAAACTAAATTATAACAAAAAGTTCATCAGCTATAACATAAGAAGTCATTGTCAGATATTTAATAAACTGTAGAAGCAACTGTTGATCACAAACGCCTCAGCTGGATGGAAGGATGTGATTACACGCAGTACATTCTGATTTTTTTTTTTTGGGGGGGGGGGGGATGCAATATATTCATTAGTTATAAAATTAACCGTTATCGTCCCTTCGGGAGCATCCGATAAAATTAACCACTATTGTGAATCTCGATGGGTTTTGGAGAACAAAGATGATCTCGACAAGGGTTCCAATGAATAGTCAGGGCCAAGACGTACAGACAAACATCATACAATGCAGTAATTTCGGGATTAGAAAATTCCGACATTTCAATACACACGGAACTTTAGTGCATGCTTTGCGTATTTCAAAATGTAGACGCGATGCAATTGTTGAAGAATAGATAAGCCTTTCAGAAAATAAAGCAGACACTGAAACCAAATGCCTACGAAAATTCGAAAAAAGAAATGACATCTTCACCAGTGACTTCCAGGCAATGAACCAATAACAGAAGAGTTGCCAGCAAGTCTACAATTTTTACCTTCTTCACCTGCCCCAACCGAGGAATATCAGCAGGCTGCAAAGGTCGAGTGTGCTGTACTAATGATCGCGTTGTTGCGTACCGCCAGTGCCTAAGATTCGATAACAACTCCACATCGTACAGCTGTCTGCTCCGCCACAAATCCGAAAAATATTTTGACGCGCCTGAAGGGAAATAAATCATGTTTGGTCATGAAGAAATTTGTTGACAGAGCAGGACAGAGAAACCTCTGAATTCCCAAACTTCCGTCGACCAAATACAATTTGCACAAGTACATTCCAAGAAGAAAAATAAACAAGTTAGGTTATTAGGGAATACAGAATAAGTTTACCCATTGTAATTGGATATGTTAAATGGAATCAGCGTCTTCAAAACTCAATGCTCAATGCTCAAGTTATTCAGTGAGCGGATGAAGCGAAGAACCCTAAACCCCTGATGGCCTGATCGTAGTCTTGGAAGACACTCACAGTGTGGGCGGGTCGATCTACGATTTTTTTTGTTGATTTTTTTGGGAGCACGATTTGTCAATTTTATTGCCGGTTTTTTGGGTGGATCCAATCCCTCTGAATGTGGCCCAAATACTGTGGGCTGTCTTGCAAGATTTCTTCTATATCCACGGGAGCCTTTTTGGGCCCTGAATACAAACTGTTACCTTTTTTGGCAACAAAAACCTATTACGCTTGTAGGTTGGCAAAGAGGGGGCTCGGTCTTTTTTTTTGACCCCTCGCAAAGTTTTTTGACTAAAAAAAAAAACAGAGAGAGAGATGAAATACCTTTTTTGCTACAACAGTGAATTACGGATAAAAAGAAATAGTAGTATAATTAGTATAATTTCATTCCTTGTGGGCCTTCTTTTCTGGAGTAAAGTCTGGTTGATTAACTTGAAGATATTCGTCAACAAGAAAAGCAGCCAGAACACGTTGTTTTCAACTCTCTAGAAAACAAACGTGATTGTATTTTTTATTTTTGTTTTGATAAATTCCACGTCTTATCTGATGCTTAATGTGATCAGTAGTTAGATAATTAAAAAAGGAATAAATAAGATCCATCACGGAGGAAAACTTAATGTCCAGTAGTGCTTTATTGAAATCATAATTCAACACTGACCTACACAAGTGCTTCATTGATACCATAATTTTATTAAATATAACACATCCCTCGAAGAAATACAAAAGCCATTCCTTCAGCACACGAACAAGAAGAGTGCCCAGAAATCTCTAGCCTAAAAATGATGCCAAACGAGGATCCGTGCGGTGAGGAAGACCGGATCGAGCACCCAAAGCTCTACAATTGGCAGCTGCCTGCAGTCATCATCACTGCGAAATTAGTAAAATTGCACTGCAAATAAAATTCCACCATTCATATTTTCCTATTTTCCTTCCTAGTTTGATTGGCCACTCAGAAAAATATGGATAGCGATTTCTCAATGGATTACAAGAAACTTACCACTTGAGAGGCGAATGGCAACATTTTCTCAGGTAACATGTTTGCGCAGATAGCTACAAAATGAGTGAGAGATAAGTATATCAAATCCTCAAATAACAATCGAAACCAACATAAAACTTGTTAACCATGAAGTGAAAAACGTGGACCGGATATTGGGATGTTGGCAAGTGATACGGGAAGTCAATGATATCCATTATCGCAAACTTTTTTCAGGTACCATGATGACGCGAAAACTCATCCTTACAATCTGCCTGAAGTCTCATCGCTAGACCACTCACAGCTATGTCTACTTTCCTTTCAGTGGGTAAACTGTATGAACTCATTGATCTGGGGATGCATTGTTATCCAAGTTATGAGAGTGTTTCTTTTGTTTTTTTTTTTTGGGGGGGGGGGGGGGACCAGCTGCATGGCTAAACAAAGAGCTAACCCACTGGAGAACTGAATCCGCAGGCAACTTCAGGAAGAAATAAAGCAAATGAAAATAGAGCAAAGTTGCTAGTAATTTCACTATGTTGTGTTCTAAATCTGGCCGATTCGAATAATATCATCAAGAGAGCATATATCATATATAAGATTACACATACCATAAAGTACAGCTCCACTAAACGCATCCCCAGCACCAGTTGTATCAGTCAATTCACAAGCCGGTATCTTCTCTGCTGTTCCAACAAATAAACGTCCACACACGGTCCCTATTCCATCTGCTTTTAATTTTGTCACGGTCTGAGAGAGGGGAAAAAGCGCAGTGAACATGATCCTCCAACTCAACGGGGATGTTATGGAAGGAGACATCATATTAAATTAGAATTTCTCGAAATTAAAGTGTATACTGATATTTTACCGATGATATACAAGTTGGGATAATCAGATCATCATCTCTCTCTTTATATAGGGATTCTATTACATTGTCCACATCCCTTTCTTCTATGTCAGTGCCCTCTGCCATAAAGGATATAGAGTCAGAGCTTAGTAGCCTACATATCTTCTTGGAACACAAATATCAAATGCAAAGCAACAGTTTTATGAATGTTAAATTGAAAGGGTCAAGTGTAAATTCACCCGTAATGCTTCTTTCCAGCATTATACATCCATCTTCACCCAGAGTCACAATCACAAATTTGATATTTGGCAATCTTAAAAGCATAGAAACCAGTGCACTTGGAATGGATGGTGCTTGGGTCCATGCCTGATACAAAAGGAGCACAAATAATGCAGCCAAGTACACTAGACTTTAAAGAACTGAACATAAGCGGAAGCATGTGTATCATACATGTGAAATAAAGCAGCAATACCGCCTAACAATTCAACCTCATCATATTATTCTAGAAAAAGATGAACTGGAAGTACATATAGAAGGCATCTGAACTCTTAAGGGCAACATAACTCAATGCATATTCAACTATCGAATTTTGATCAGTTTGTTACTGTTGATGAAAAGCAAAGTCATACAATTGTAGCAAGTCCAATATGTTGACACGTTTATGGATTCATAAATTGTCAAAACAAAGTCAAAATAGATTAATATAAGATATAACAAAGTCAAAACAGATGCATACAAGATATAACACCATGCAGAGATAAGAGTCAACCAAAAGCACCTCATAATGATAGAGCAATCGAAGTACCTGTGGAAACCTTGCAGAGCATACAGCATAATCAGCAAGACCCAGGAGCTCATCCAATCCTCCCCTCACTGATTCCGCCCCAACTAATATAGGTATGTTATTCCGGGCTGCCTGTATTTAAAAATTTGATGACAACTGTTTACTGTTCAGATCCAGAATTATGGTATTGATTCCCCCGCTCAAGTCTTAGTTTCATTGTAAAAGAATAAAAATTACATCCATCACTGCAAAATTTAAATATAGACTGGCTAGCAGGGCAAGCCACTGCATAGGAGTCACTTAGGCTTTGGTGCGAAATTTATCAAAACGAAAAAGCTGTAAATGCAGATAACTTTTCTAGGAAACTCTTGGGCTACATTTCATACCCAAATTTTAAATTGTTGAAGAGATGAAAAGCAAAAGCAAAACACAAATTACCTCATGTGCGACAAATAGTGCAGTTTCAGTTGATGTTCCATCAAAATAAACTAATCTTGCTTCATTAAATGCAGATAATAGGATTGATTGGGACAGGTCAGTTGGCATCAGGGGAGGTTCTCCAGGGGTATAAATGCATGTACGAGTTTTCCTGAAAGGCTAGCTTAGAATTAGGTTACAGAAGCCCTTGGTCAAAAGCCTCGATTATGAGCAAGAATATATTTATGCTCTAATGCATGAACTCATCCAAAATAAAAAAATATGGAGAATCATTGTCCAATTTAATATTCTGCCAGAACGCTGCGTTTTTTAAACCAGTAATTGTTATCAGTAAGGTTGGGTTTGTGCCAGAAGATTAAAATGCATTGCCCATGGACAAGCTAGGAAACTTCCTAGAAGAGCATTCCTATGAGTATTTTAAAGTAAACAAAATGATTTTTGACCCAAAAAATGGTGACTTTTCATCTTGAATATGAACGAATCAATACACCTCTATTCATGACTGAAAATATGGAAATTAGATAGGACATCGGCTGAGTAGAAAAGGCTTTGAGTTCCATAAGATTATACAAATTATTTTAATAAGGGTTTGATGTAGAACAAGAAAGGATTGGAAGGGATGAGAAGTTAGAGAAGAAGAGGAAGAAGAAGAGAGGAGAGTAAAGGAGCAGGGAGAACGGAAGGAAAACTGATCGATAAATTCCAAATGCCAAGTCTGATTACACAAATGAAACCCTAAACTATAAATAAAAGAAAAATAAAAT